>NC_090186.1:37820105-38120105 GCF_024679245.1 Pseudorasbora parva | reverse complement strand
CAAAATCTTATTGAGCCCCACGTTAAAATACCAAAATTTACAGTAGAAAAAAAACATGTTTACAGTCTGGTACCAATTGTGGTCTTGGTCTATACGGCTAATTTTGCCCTTCATGACAACTGTGAGGGGGTGAATGTTTTTTATAACTCATTTTTTATTATTATATTAAGCCTTAAATTTCTGCATAATTAAGGGAGTGGCCACTTTGAGTGACAGGTGGATAGCCATTTGTCTGTTAGTCATTGTGTCACCTCAGCTCCGCCCACGTCCCGCCTCTTTGCCCATTTTCTGTTATCTGGGCGTGACGTGCAATGGCAAGATGGCAATGGCCAGCTCGTCTCTACTTTATGCTTCTGAACGGCTCATCGGAATCCTACGGGTGACGTCACGGACACTACGACCATATTTTTTTACAGTCTATGGTTTTATCACTGAGGTGGCATGCACATTCATTTTTACGGATTTCCATGTGAGAAACAAAGGCGAACGGCGCATGACATACGTCAAGACCAAACGTTAGCGATTGGTTATGGCAGATCCAGAGTGAATCAATCGGGACAGATCCAATAGTTTTAAACTTCAACAGAGTTCCCGCTTTCAAGGAAGTTAACGCTTGTCATTGGAGAGTGGCCAGACTCGCTGTACAAATGAAATGAACGAGAGTCTGGTAAGACCAGGATAACTATTTTATGCATGAGGCTTCTTTAATATAATCATGAAGTAAATTGATCATTTTATTTTTTGTAACCTTTGTTTCAGCTTCATTTTACTAACAGCTCATTTATCGGTTATTAGCTAGTTGTGCATATAGGACATATCCGAAAGAGACTATTGGTGGTTTGGCAAGTTGGTAAGCTGTTAGCCAAGATTTTATTTTACTTATTTTCCCAATTTATTATTAAAAAAAAAATTGAAGAAAAAAAATTGTCACATGATTGATAATTGCTATTATTTTTAGTGTTATTACATGGAGTTTAAATAAAAAATGTCACATGATTGATCATTTTTTATGCTATCATTTATCATTTTTATATTACATGGAGTTTATTGTATTTTTTAATCACTGACATTTTTTTGAATAAGTATTATTTATTTTGCCTTATTTATCTTATTTTTTATTTAAATCATTTTATTTAATTTTTTTGTATGACTTTTTTTTATTGATTTCCAAGTTTTATTTCCAAGTGCTATTATGTGTAGCTTTGTTGTATTTTATTATTTATTTTGTATTATTTATTTAAATCATTTTATTATTTTATTTTAATGATTCATTTTATTTTCAATCCGTATGTAATTTTTTTAACAAAAAAATTGTGATTGATCACACATGATTGATCATTGCTGTCATTTCCGAGTGCTATTACATGGAGCTCAAAGCTTTTGCCTGCAGCCTGTGGTGTTCTTGGCAAGCCTGTAGTGTTTGAGAAAATTAGAAAATGCCGACAAAAGCCCTGGGGATAGAAATGTGAATTGTGTGATATCTGCTCCATCATTTAATACTGTTATCGTGAAATTGGCCATTGCTCAATTATTGGCAGAGCCGCTGAAGTGCTGAGGAGCTAATCGGACATTCATTAGTCTCAGTCTAATAAACAAGATCACTGTGCAGTGTTCCTTCCATTCCACCACAAAGACATTGCAACAAACATTGCTTGTAGAGACACTTTAACTGCCAGTCCCCTTAAAAAACTCAAATCTGTGACTTCACGTTTGCTGAATACAGTGGCTGTAGTAAGGTTATTGAAATATTAAAAGTTTCTTATCCATCTCATTTGAGCACTTTCCGTTCCAGTGAAATCACAAGATAAATGCAACCCAATAGGCCATGATTACTGAAATACATCTACTGACAAACAGATGGCATTTTAATTAGTGTATTTATTTAACAAATGATCAGTCAAGCAAGATTTGAACTTGTGACCTCTTATACTTGAAGCAAAAATATTCCTCTGAGCCACATCAGCTCATGCTCAGATTAAAGGATGAGTCTCCCTAAGACTGAAATCCTAGAATCGCCTGTGGTAACAAATGTTCTTGGGTTAACCTCAAGCATTTGATACTTTTATTTCAGTGCGTTGTTGAGATCACCGATTCATGGTCTGTCGTGGCGTAATTATTCTGCTACAGTTGAATATTCTGTAATATTTCATCCTTGTTAATTAAATGTAGTTGTCTTTTTGTCCACAAATGTGGTACTTCCGTGTGCATCCATCTGAAATAAAATGACAAATAGGAAACTCTACGGTCTCATGCACTTCAGAGATACGCATACTGAAAGCCACAAGACTGCAAATCCTCATCAAATTCACCATTTTGGATTGGGTCAGAGACTGCAGTTATTTGTGTAAAACACAGTACTACAAGCTTTTCTTGCAATGAGGAAAGCTTTTTATTATGACTACGAAAAAACAAAGACGTTTTCAGTGACCATTTCTCAAAGCTGTTGTGTTGTCGGTAATTGAAGTACTTTGCTCTGAAATTTTACCTGAATAGATCAACATTTCTGTTGTAAGCACATCTAATTAATATTACGCATCGTCTGCACTGCTACTGAATCTACAGGACCACAGCACAGTAAATAATATTTTACCTGAGTACATAAGCTTGCAGTCTGAGTTAAATGTGATAAGATGAAAAAACTGTCTATCGTAAATAATAATTATATTTAGAATCCCATTTGATTTTGTTATCTTCGCGGGCTGCACACAAAAACAAACAGCAAAAACAGTGCAGCCTGACTCACAAAATAATGACTCTTATTATTTGATTCTTTTAATTTATCCGTTAAGACTATATATATATATATATATATATATATATATATATATATATATATATATATATATATATATATATATATATATATATATATATATATATATATATATATATATATATATATATATATATATATATATATATATATATATAATGATCAGGCATAACATCATGACCACCTACCTAATATTGTGTTGGTGGTATGTGTCAAAGTAATGGCAGGACCCAAGGTTTCCCAGCAGAACATTGCCTAAAGCATCACACTGCCTCTGCTGGCTTGCCTTTTACCCATAATGCATCGTGGTGCCATGTGTTCCCCAGATAAGCAACACAAACTCACCCAGCCATCCACTGGATGTAAAAGAAAATGTGATTCATCAGACCAGGCCACCTTCTTCTATTGCTCCGTTATCCAGTTCTGATGCTCACGTGCTTTCTTTGGTCCTTTCGGCAGTGGACAGGGGTCAGCATGGGCACCCTGACTGGCCTGTGGCTATGCAGCTCCATGCAAAACAAACTGTGATGCTCTGTGCATTCTGACACATTTCCAACAGAACTGGCATAAACATTTTGAGCGATTTGAGCTACAGTAGCTTGTCTGTTTTATCGGACCACACAGGCCAGCCTTCGCTCCCCACGTGCATCAGTGAGCCTTGGCCGCCCGTGACCCTGTCGGACCGGGAACACCCCACAAGAGCTGCAGTTTTGGAGATGCTCTTATTCAGTTGTCTAGTCATCACAATTTGGCCCTTGTCAAACTTTATATATATATATATATATATATATATATATATATATATATATATATAATATATTTCTTATGATTATGCCTGCTTATGTTTTCAGGAACCCTCTACTCCACTTTTCAATTATCTACCAAAGAGTAACATTCATTTTATTATCTCTGTTGGACTACACTAAGAGGATTTTTCTGAAAGGAAGGACAAACACATAATGATTTTCTTTCCTGCCCCATTTTCCACCTTGGTTTTTTTCCCAGTGTACCAGTGCAGCATGTTTTTTGATAATACACAAAAACAAACAGCACAAACGGTGCAGTCTGACTCATGAACTAATGACTCTTATGATTTGATTCTTTTAATGTATCCCTTAAAAAGACTCACAAGTTACCAGTTCAAATCCTTTACATGCACATGAACTTTAATGACATCCTATTCTTAATCTGTAGGGTTTAATATGGAGTGGACTCATTTTTTGCAGCTATAACAGCTCCAACTCTTGGTTTTTCACAAGGTTTAGGAGTGTGTTTATGGGAATTGTATTATTCTAGAAGCACATTTGTGAGGTCAGGCACTGATGTTGGATGAGAAGGCCTGGCTTGCAGTTTCCGCAAGCATTCAGCATTTGCATTCATCCCAAAGGTCTTCTATCAGGTTGAGGTCAGGACTCTGGCCAGAGGAGAACTGGCACCCCGACTGAGCCTGGTTTCTCCCGAGGTTTTTTTTCTCCATTCTGGCCCTGAAGGAGTTTTGGTTCCTTGCCACAGTTGCCTTTGGCTTTTGGCTTGCTCATTTGGGGACACCTAAATTTCAACTATATTACCGATCTGCCCACATTGATACTATATAATAATTGAAATTTGCTGGACAATATCACCGTTTTCACCAGAGCGACTGTACAGCCAAATTCTGTTGCATTATCTTCCTGTTAACACTGTGACGCTCCTTTGAAACAGTTGGACTTGTAAAAAGCGCCTATATAAATAAAGGTGATTTAATTTAATTTTATTTGTCCAGGCCAGTCAAATTCCTCCCCACCAAACTTGCTCATCCATGTCTTTATGAACCTTGCTTTGTGCACTGGTGTGCAGTCATGTCAAAACAAGAAAGGGCCAACCCCAAACTTTTCCCCAAAAAGTTTGGAGCATGAAATTGTTGAAAATGTATTGCTTTGCTGAAGCATTAAGAGTCCCTTTCACTGAAACTAAGGGGCCAATCCCAACCCCTGAAAAACAGCCCCACACCACAATCCCCCCTCCACCAAACTTGACACTTTGGCACAATGCATCCAGGCAAGTACCATTCTTCTGGCAACCGCCAACCTTACGCATCGGCTTGCCAGACAGAGAAGCGTGATTCGTCACTCCAGAGAACACGTCTCCACTGCTCTAGAGTTCAGTGGTGGTGTCCTTTACACCAGTGGTTCTCAAACCTGTCATGGGAACCCCTCACCACTGCACATTTAGTATATCTCCCTCATCAGATACAATCAATTCAAGTCTTGCAGTCTCTACTAATGAGATGATGAGTTGAATCAGATGTGTTAGATAAGGGAGACATGCAAAATATGCACTAGTGGGGGGTCCCGAGGACAAGTTTGAGAACCACTGCTTTACACCACTGCATCCGACGCTTTGCATTGCACTTTGATGTAAGGCGTTGATGCAGCTCCTCGGCCATGGAAACCCATTCCATGAAGCTCTTTACGCACTGTTCTTGAGCTAATCTGAAGGCCACAGAAAGTTTGGAGGTCTGTAGCTATTGACTCTGCAGAAAGCTAGCGACTTCTGCGCACTGTGCACCTCAGCATTCGCTGACCTACGCTTGAATTCACTGACCTCCTGAGAGCGACGCATTCTTTCCCAAATGTTTGTAGAAGTGTCTGCATGCCTAGGTGCTTGAATTTATACATTTGTGGCCATAGAAGTAATTGGAACACCTGAATTCAATGATTTGGAGGGGTGTCCCAATACTTTTGGCAATATAGTGGATATGTATTTTATTTAGAGATTTTTTCAATTTTCATTTTCATATTTTCAGGTACCCTCTAATCCACTTTTCAATTACCTACCAAAGAGTAACATACATTTTATTATTTTTGTTGTACTAGACTAAGAGGATTTTTCTGAAAGGAAGGACAAATACATTATGCTTTTTTTTTCCTGCCCCATTTTCCACCTTGTCTTTGACCGTGTGCAGCATGTTTTTTGATAATGCGCATTCTCTTTCATCTTCCGGCATGTTGTCTCTGGAACTAACCTGTATGTGTGCTTCATTCGTTACTCACATGCGGGTGCAGCGGGCATGGGTTCATTTAGTATGCACTGTGTTCACTGGGGAGCTGGATGGTGTTTTTGAAGAGAGGGCAAGTCCCCTACATTTAAGCCCAGTTGATTGACAGTCCATTCCCTCACTGAGATCCACACGCCTGCATTTCCTGCGTTCTCTTCAGGGCTCTGATCCCACCAATTGGACTGTCACACACTCAGGCACACACACATACTGCACTAACAATTAAACATGCCCTGTTGCACCGGCAGCTCTGAGGTGGATTTTACTGATCTGCTCCCTAACCACCACCTGTAACTAACCATCTGACACCACCCAGAAAATGCCAAATCGGATGAAATGTGTTGATGAATTACAGGAAGGTGGTTTGTTTATCACCATGACAGCTGGTACGATTTTATCATCCGACGGAAAGGATGTGGCAGACAGCTTTTAAAAGGCTTGCTTGATGGGAGGTCACCAGTTTTGGGGAAATAATTTTAATACTTGCAAAGCTAAAAGCTACTAATATTTTAAAGAACAGACAAGCTGTCCTTTTGGAAGAAAATATTTATCTACAACACTACAAGCTACCAACAAAAAATGGCCAATTACATTTTTGTTATTTAGAGGGACAATATATATTTTAATACATGTTAATAATTATTGTTTTTTTTAAATAATCATAAAAATTGCATGTTATTTCTTATTTAGTACTGACAGATGTTTATGTAGTTCACAAGACATTTTTTATTTTATTTTATTTTTTAAATTTTTAGTTTTATTACTTTACTTATTAACACGATATAAAAATAGTTTTTTAATTTGGTAAACTAAGCCTCTTCTCGACTAATGTTTAATCGACTATATTTATGTGTCTTTATGTATACACTCTCAGAAAAAAAGGTACAGTGCTGTCAATGGGGTGGTACCCTAAGGTACAAAACCAGAAAGCTACTAATATGCACTTTTAAGGTACTAATATGTACCATTTAGGGGTCAGTAAGGGGCATTGTGTGTGTGTGTGTGTGTGTGTGTGTGTGTGTGTGTGTGTGTGTGTGTGTGTGTGTGTGTGATGGGTAGGTTTAGGGGTAGGGGCAGTGTAGGGGGATAAAATGAAATGGCGTTCATAAACATGCTAAAAAAGCAATTATGCGTATTGATAGCACGCCAAAATGGCATACGACTTGGCAGAGGTGGACAAAGTACACAACTTCATTACTTGAGTAAAAGTAAAAGTACTGCTGGTCAAATATTACTCCGTTACAAGTGAAAGTTGTAAAAATTGAGTTTTACTTAAGTAAAAGTACAGAAGTATTTGTTTTCAAAAGTACTTAAGTATCAAAGTAAATTTCCTTTTTTATGCCAATGCATTATTTTATTATTGTTGTATAAATGCACACTGTCATCATGGTTTAAGCCAGTCAGTGATGCTCCATCAGACATACTAGCATACGACTAACTTAAACTCATTTAAATACAATAACATAAGTATAAAAGTTACAAAGCTCTTTACAAAGCTGCTGTCACTTTAAGGCTGAATGCACGGATCCAATACACTGAAACTCATCTGATATTCTCCAAACTTTACTCTTCTCTTTCTTCCAGACGTTTATATTTTTAATATTTTATAAGACATGCATCGAGTGTATGCCAACTAAACTAATCTTGATTTTTCAAAGTATGGCTATAGGTGCACACACTCTGCCTAAGAACGGTCTTCTTCCATTTTGCTATGATCAGTGTTCAAAAAAAGTTGGGAAAATGTATATGACCCTATAAGAGAGATTACTGATAGACTGTCTGCAACAACAACACCAAAAAACCTTTTAAAGATGGAAAAAATCATCCTCCGACTTTCAGAGCTGCTACAGAAACAACTTTCGACCTAGATAGAAATATAGTGGAGTAGAAAGTACGATATTTGTCTTTTAAATGTAGTGAAGTTAAAGTCATAAGTTTCCAGAAAAAATTATACTCAAGAAAAGTACAGATACTCAAAAAGTGTACTTAAGTACAGTACTCAAGTAAATGTACTTAGTTACTGTCCACCTCTGCGAATTGGTGTGTCATACACACGCCATTTCATTAGATCAGTCTGCGCTAGAAAAGAGCAACTGATTTTTAAAGGAAAAGGGAGATGAAACTGATTGGTTTATTGCACGTTACGCCCAAAACACACCCATTATTCATTACGAGAAAAGGGACAATCCTTTTAGACCATGTGCTGGGCATGCCAACTATTTTTTCCATAGTTAAAATAGCAAAAGTGGATTCTACTTGTGCTGTGTGCTTTAGACCGTGAGCTTAGATTGTTAAAATACGGCTCTTAAAATAAAGGATGAAATGGAAGTTGCCATTTCTTCCCACATGCTGTGATGTCATCAGATTGTCCTGTCCACAAACCAGTAAACTCGTCATCAGATAAAAGATGTCGCTGCATGAGGGAGGGGCAGTACATACGTACAGTACAGTTTCTCTATGTGTGATATGGGACTGACTCCTGGGTTTCCGTTCACAGGGAGCTTCTCCTCACGCTGGCCCTCGGCCAGGTCTTATCACTGCTCATCTGTGGGATTGGCCTGACCAGCAAATACCTGGCTGATGATTACCACGCCAACACCCCTGTGTTTCAGAGCTTTCTCAACTACATCCTTCTGTTCCTGGTCTACACTACCACACTTGCAGTCAGGCAAGGTAAGGGACGGCTCCTCTCAGGTTTCTTGTACGGTTTAATAAAACTACTGTCAACTGGAAACATAACGTGAGGTTATCTGTAAGACAAGGCAATGAAAAGACCATAGGATCATGCATTTTTTATGAAAGACTGTCAGAAAAAGGTTATTTGAAGTTTTTTCATTAAATTTCTCTCTTATGTGTCGAGCGTGACCTCTTCTGGGACTCCGGTAGAAACTTTCAAAACTACTAGCCTGTTTCTATATAGAAATATGTCAGTCAGGGTGTTTTATTGTTTGCTTTTTTAAAGGAAAAAGGAAGACCTGCCTTCAATTCTTCTATTTTGTATATATTTGTATATATATTGTATCTATTTTGTATTTTTTATTATATTATTTTATATTTTATAATCTTTCTAAATAATATGTTATTTAAAATAATAGAATCATTTCAATTATGTGGGGGAAAAAATCTATTTTTTTTAGACCCGCTTCCCGACCCGCTTCCTGACCCGCTTTTTTTTAAAAGAAGTAAATGCGCATCTAGTCTAGTGTGTGTCTCTCCCCTGACTTTCCCAACAAAAATAATCCCAAAATCTTATTGAAACATATAGCAACACACCAAAAAGTAGGCTATTCCTCATATGTTGGACATTTTATTGTTTATTGACTTTTAATATAGTCTACTTCTACATGTTGATGCCTTCTCAAGCACCTGTAGTACGAGCTGTGTTTGTGATGTTTTAGCGCGGTGCACAGAATTTTTGTTGCAGAAACGAAATGCTGTATGCGCTAAGCTCTGTGTGTTCGCCTGCAACGTGAAAATGTTTAAAACAAAAAACAACCTAAGTAGGAGAGAGATATAACCTGTGTCCTGATAACTATCACGAAGAGAAAATACAATATCTGAGTCCTATATCAACAACCTGCCATGTGTCATGTCTAATACAGTATGTACATGTGGCTTATGTACATTTAAAGGGGTACTTCAGAGCTGGAAAGATGAATCTGTATTTAAACTGGGTCATTATTGTAGGAGAAATGTTGAATTATTTTTGAATTTGGTGCTTTCTAGACTGAGGAAAGACAGAAAATGTATTTTTGTCTCATGGGGATGAAAGACTACAACTCCCAGAATGCTTCGCTGCCCTCTGAGGCCATTCCCAAAGCCACCGCTACTAGATTACAGTGACTGAGAGAACAGACACTACAATTAAATACTGAACGTGTCTGTTCAATATAACGATCCAGTTGCCGTCTGAGTCTCACAGGACTAACGCTGCAGGAGTCAGATTATATTTAATGTCATAAATGAGCTGATGAGCTCTCGTGATGAGAGCTGAGGTAATCGCGACCACATTCGCGGCATACATTCACAACGCGTTTTCAGTTCATGCCTTTGGAAGCTTAACTTTCATAGAAATTAATTTGAGAAGTTAAAACACTTACATTGCTTAGCATCCGTTTAAATTAATGCCGGCAGCTGCGACCTGTGCTGTGAGTGAGATCTCCATCCCCCATGCGCGGGTTGAAAACATGCGGAAATGGCTCCCTCTGCTGGCTGTAGTCTTTAGCCTCTGGCCAAACATTCCTCCTATGATGCAAATATCGTCAATTTGCGTCACGGGAGGAATTTTTCCAAAAATAAAATGCATAAATCTCTTGTCTCAGGGGGATATGAGGAGGGAAAGCACAATCATTTGAATATACTCCAGGGTTTCTACTGATACAAAGCCATATGCTAATCGCTGAAGTAACCCTTTAAGGAAAACCCTTGCTCACAAATATTACATGCAAATGCCATGCCACGGGCAGGCCAGACTAAAAGCCTACCCGTAGCTTACCTTATAGCTGATGACTGTTCTAAACAAATCAGAGTTGGCTGAAGATGTTGATAATATCATCATATTCTGTTATGGCGTCCTGTTATCTTTGTCAAAACGTGTTTCCTTCTTAAATGTGTCATAAATGGCAGCTTAGCCATGTTTTAATAACAAAACATGATAATTTTTGAAAATTAATAAAATAATACTTTTTTTAAATAAAAAAGAGTGCTGCTAGTTGGATTCGAATGCGGATATTGCCGCGAAGAAAACCATGACATTACTACGTGATGTAATTGAAGAGACGAATTAGCATATTTGTATTAAAATTAGAATAGAGTTCTAATGCATGACAAAATAAATTACATTTAAAACAATTATCAAAGAATTGTTAAACGTTAGAAAATAATATTATTTATAAAAAATAATTCCCTGGATCTGACGGATGGGCAAGCTCTAAATCTGTGTGGGGCACAGGCCCACCCGTAGTACGCTATGCTGTGTAGAAATAATGTTGAATCAGCCGTCCCCGGGTTGAGCCGGTTTCTTCTCGCCTCTGTGACACGACCTGCGGAGCTGAATGTGCGCTCACTGCTGCACTTATGCTGGAACGCAGAGGATCCTCCTTTTCAATTTCAAACAACCCGACTGACCAAATATCATTAAAAATATTTTTGGATGACTCGTAACTCATTTTGGATCAACCCGCGCATCACTGGTATATAGGCAGAGGTAATACGGAAATTAGAGACAGAGTCTCTAAGAATGAGTCCTGGCAAAGAATCATGGGTAATGTAGTCAATGATAGAATGACAGTCCGGGTTGGAGTGCCCCATGAGGTAATCTGGGCACTCTCACTGGTGAATCGTGACAGTCAGCTTGTGTTTATTTGTAAATTAATTACCTACATATTTGATAGATATTAATGTATTTTATAAAATATTTACATGTTCAAATTTGCATAGACTAAGGGGCCGTTTACACTACGCCGTTTTCAACTAAAACCAGAAAACTTCATATGCATTTTGGCTGTTGATTTACACAACAACAGCACATTTTTTTGAAAACGATATTGTTAGACGATAACAGTGTCGTTCTCAAAAATGTTCACTTCATTTCAACTGGTGAAACTAGTGTTTCTTTACAAAATGACATCGCCTGGCAGCAGAATACAGTTAATATAGTTTTCGCAGATCTGTGTGACTGGAGATAGTTTTAAAAATGTTGTCATGCGTAAAAATGCGAAGGAAAACGTTTCCGGTTTTTAGTTCATCGCTGTCATGCAAAAGTACTAAGCTAGCATTCTGTCTTTTGTTTATTTTATAGTACTAAAGGAAATATGTAGCAGTGCATAATAACTCCTAATGCAGATGTAGTAATAATGTATAGAAATTACTGCAAGTCAGGTTAAAGGCGTCAAGTTGTGTACCCTAATTGATTTCATGTTGAAAGCTTTGACAATGTTTTCTGGCATACTTTCAGTAGGCTAAGAATAGATATGGAAAAGAGTCGTGTTCTGAGCTGAGAAATATGCCAACTCACAGGCTATTTATAACAGATCTCGTCTTTCATCTTTTTATGCAGAAATGGGGTTGTTCTAACAAGCTCCTTTTAAGAACGTTAATGGATGAGCCATGTTTTTGATGGCTAAACAGGACCGTAAATGATTTTTGATTACTCTTTGCTGCGCTGGAATCACCATGAGCTTTTATAATTTTATACTAGTATTAATAATAAATATTATTACACTACTCTCATATGTTTTGTTTTTGGAATAGAATATTTCCATGAAAGTGCAAGATCCTAAGCAAGGTCATAAGTGGGATGTACAGTCAGTGGTGAATATTGCAATATAAACTACAAGTTGATTGTCCAAAGGCATTAGATATACAAAGATGATGCAGTCATTTTACAATAAATGGGAGGATGTGCACCATGCAATATGGCAAAATAATGCTGCATTCAAGCCAACCCGTAACCCGTGTTTTTCCAAACTTCTATCCATGAAAGCGCACTGGTACGCCAGTCAAACCCGTGACTTCTCACCCGTGACCTCATACTCGATGTGCTCCCAGTTACGAGCTCTGACGTCACATAGTCCACAAAACAATGGCAGCTCCTGTGGATATACAAATAACATAAATGTGCTGTGATGATTTTGAGATACATTTATGAGACGGTTGTTGTCAGATTTCAGAAATGTAATCGTAAGATACGGTCAAACCAAAAATTATTCACACACCAAATATAATTTTTTACTAGTGGGTGCAGGACAAAAAAATAAAGTAAACTGTGACATATTATACCCAAAAATTACCAGTCTACCAGTAAAATTGACCTTTGACCTGACCATGTTTTGCTAAAGTGTTTTTTCTTTAATTGCTAATGTGACCTTTTACTCCACAGACTGAACAACGTTTTGCATTGCATGGTAATTGGTTGAACTAAATTCTTGTCATACCATGTTCAAAACTATAGCGAATAAACAGATAATGTGAGAAAAATTCCAGGTTCGGGCCAAACTCTGAGCTCGAAGCCCTTCCCCTGAACAGCACGCCAAATACACATTTAAACATAATATCAGTACAGCGATAATATCACTATATATTGAGAATAAATGGGGGAAACTTGTCTCATGAGAGAGGCAATGACTCCATCGCACTATGATTGGATGTGATTGGTTATGATCAGATAAGATTGGGTTATGTGATAAATCCTGCCCCTTGTTTTTTTATAACACATTAATGGCATTAATGGGAAGACACTAATTAAAAATTAAGTAAACAACTCAGCCACTTAAATATCACCGCTTTATGTCATGTCAAAATCTAACTTGAAATGACCTGAAAACATGATGACTGTGGGTTTTTTAATGAGCATACAGCTTTGGGAAATTAAAGATACATGTTCGTATCTCTGACAGACAGTGTTTTCTGAGCATGACTGATGATCCCAAAATAAATGGACTTTTAAGAAGAACAGCTAAACATCAATTCACAAATAAAATAGTTAGTTTTAACTGTTACTGCCTTTAGTTATTATTTTGGAATATGATTAAAACTCTAACTTCATTATTTATACTTGGTTTTAATAAATAGAATAATACAAAAAATAGAATTGCATTTGGTGTCCTTTGTCTTACTTTTTTTGATGAATGTAAAGTGATGTTTATTTTACCACACTGTAAAACAAATGGCTCCAATTGAAAATTTTCGAATTGAAATTCTGTGAATTGATGCAATTTAATTAATAGAAATTCAGTTCGGCCAGCTGAAAAAGTTGTGATCAGTCACTTGAAAATTTTCAATTGGAGACCTGAATTTTTTTTATAATGCAGGGAAATTTGACAACCTTGAGTTTGGTGAACTCAAAAGAAAAATAAAGATCTAAATACTCATAAAAGTTAATTTGATTGAACTAATTTGTTTGAGTTGACTCTACTTAAACCAATTCATTATTTTGAGCGTTAGAGTTTACAGTGTAGTACTGGCTTCATCACTCTGTCTCCTCTCCACCAATCAGCTGGTGTGCGGTGGGCGTTCTGGCGCAAAATGGCTGCCGTCGCATCATCCAGGTGGATGCTGCACATTGGTGGTGGTTGAGGAGATTTCCCCCTTCTATATGTAAAGCGCTTTGGGTGTCTAGAAAAGCGCTATATAAATGTAATGAATTATTATTATTAGTAGTATTCTGAAGAAAATGTGATAGTTGGTAACAGATAGATGACTTTCCAGTACCTTTAGTAGTCATTCTGCCAAGTTTTTGACTCTTTTTTTGTAACTCTCCCCCCCATAATGCATCATTTTAATTGACAAGCCTAGCGGAACTGTAGTTTGAAGCATGCAAACACTGCACACAAAGACGGTGTACAAACTCATTATTTCAAACACGCTTCTCTGAGCGAGCCGTCAGGTAGACACGTCCAAGCGGCCCCTGCCAAATTGGCCCACTCTCTTTGTTCTACTCCAGTGACCGGAGTTGTGTCTGCAGCCTCAGTAAACAAGGCCGCACGCTACAGAAAGTGGGCAGGGAATGTGTGCTTTCAGAATAACGAGAGGCCAACAAGAGCAGCTGCCTGTCAGCCACCCTGTGCCACGAGCTCCGGCCAAACAATGATGCTCATCTTTTACAGTCCTACAGTGTAGAAACTGTCATCTTACAATAGCCTTAGTAAAGTGAAACTTGCTTTTCTCATTTCTTTCCCTTCCTGCCGGCTTCTCGCCTCTTCTCTGTACCTTGTATCTGTCGTGACCCTCGTGCTCCGTTCAAATTGGATTTCAGCCATGAAGCTGCAGAACTGGAGAAGGACTACGGAGGGGCATCAGTCATCCCTCTCTCTCTCGTTCCAGTCACAACGTCACTTTTTACCGGTGCAGGCATAATTTGGTTTCCTGTACTAATGCAGCCAGGCAGTTATTAATTACTCGGGGCTAATGCTGATGGCTGACAGAAATGTTTGAAGCGACAGCTTTTTGCTCTGCCATGCGTTAAGCCTGATTCATATTATGGCAATTCCAGAACACTGCGCTCCGCTGATCAGAGGCAATATTAAATACACCTTGTCTAACTTTTAATATATTTCGAAAGCCTTCCGTCGCATGAGCCAGCCTCTGAGGAACCTTTGAAAATGGAACAACGCTATCATTTTTTGATCCCAGTGGGTATGCCTTTTATATTTTTAAAAGAATCGTGTTTTTCTGATGCATCTGTTTGCTTCAGACACTGATTTCATTGTATAAATGGCCTTTTGAAACAGCACTATATCAAGTAAGATGCATTAGTATCAAGTTCGCTGATATTGAAAGATAAAATTGAAAGAATAGACTTTCAAAGCATGGGAGGAAGCGTGTATCAGAATAGCTCGTCTACCCGGTGTGAGGACGCAAACCGAGTCAGAATAGCTCTTGTTCCAGCAGGGCCGTGTCTGCCCAGCATATGGCTCTCACTCTCTCCCATTGTTTCAGGAATAGAAAACAAATGCAACTGCATGCCAGAATTCTTCTTACCAATCTGTCAGCGCTGCGCCATGGCTGCCAAGTGGACGCTGGCAAAGAGAAGCGAGTGTGTGGCAATAACGGTTATAATCACAAAAAGAAGCAGAAAACAGTTGCTGCGAGGGAAGTGGTAGGAAAACAGAGGAAATCATGTGTGAAAACTGCACTCGTTTGTTAGCTTAGCTCAGGTTTAGTGCTGTCATAAAATGTCACCCTCAACCCATTTTGGTGATGAAATGCTGTATTGACTGATAGGCATTTGATCAGTTGTATATATTTTCTTTAGAACTATTATATTACAAAAACATCACAGATATTTATTTATATTTATTTGGCTTATACAGCAATTTGCATTGCACATACAGTCACATTGTACATTGCAGTCAGAATGCATAACTCTTATCACTCTAAACAAATCTGTAAAATTAGGTCACAGTGTACTGTAAAATAACAGGTGTTTTACCTGTATATTGTTGTGTTTTAAGGTAAATGGAAATGTCCGTCAAATTACTGGATAATGTCGAGCTGATATTTTACTGTTGTCAAGGATGTCGAGCATGTTATTTTACAGATTTAATTTTTACATTGTTGTTGTGTGGACGCTTTGTTTAAAATGATTTCCACAACGTGTTATTTATATCATGTCAAAGATATTTATATCATTGTCTGTGCAAATTTGAATTGTTATATTTTATATACGTTGTGGATAATTAAATAAATAAACATGTTCTTGTTTATTTACTATACATTTTATTAATTTGATTGATCAGCTATATCCATAACATAAATATAAAAATGTACAATGCACAGTCAAATTGTATGTGGCAGTCAGAATGAACTGAATATGCCATTGTAGATACAATTATTAACAGTCACTATAGTTAACTAAACAGTAGTTAATACAGTGTATTTATTATATACTATTATAAACTAAGAGCAGTGTTTTTTCAGTTGAGTTTTTAAGTTTGGTTCCCTTACAAAAACAAGTTTATTCAATTATGCTATTAGTATACTTAACAACTAAAAATAAGAAAGTGTACTTTTTACATGCAATATATTGCCAAAAGTATTGAGACACCCCTCCAAATCATTGAATTCAGGTGTTCCAATCACTTCCATGGACACAGATCTATAAATTAGGCATGTGGACACTTCTACAAACATTTATGAAAGAATGGGTTGCTGTTGCCAGTTTGGCGGTTGCCAGGAGAACGGTACTTACCTGACTGCATTGTGGCAAGTGTAAAGTTTGGTGGAGGGGGATTGTGGTGTGGGTTGTTTTTCATGAGCTGGGTTCGATCCCTTAGTTCCAGTGAAAGGAACTCTTAATGCTTCAGTATACCAAGACATTTTGGACAATTTCATGCTCCTAACTTTGCGGGAACAGTTTGGGGATGGCCCCTTTCTGTTCCAATATGACTGGCACAAAGCAAGGTTCATAAAGACATGGATGAGTGAGTTTGGTGTGGAGGACTTAAAAGTATACTTGAACTAGAGGTGTTGCAATATAAAAATCGAATATTGTGACAGCCCTAATTTGAACATTATTTAAGTAGGCTAAATGAACTTGAAGGATACTTCTTTTTCATAAGGGTTGCTAATGTACGGAATATCCACTGAAGTGTCATTATATCTGAATTTGCAGATAGGTTTTTTATTTGATTATAAAAATGACTCCTGTTTTAAAAGATTTTGTTCATTGTTGTGTTTGTTATAGTTTTCTGTTGCAATTGCAAAAGCAGGATGTGGCGGTTGGTCGGTGTGCTATTTGTCCCGGCCCTCCACTGTGATTGGACAGCGGGGTAAAATGTGACAGTGATGAGCACTGCATGTGTTTTATCCAAAGTTGAACATTTTTCAACTCTTGGCATCCAGAACAAATGTTGAGCCCTCAGCGTGGACACAGGTTCAGTGCCTCAAAACCCTCCTGGCGTTTTTTTGATTAGCTGCGCTCCTATTGAAACAATTTTTTAACAAGTACGCTGACGTTACGACAAATGCTTTGGCGGACACATGGCCTAGGACCAGCAGTTTCTGCCATTTAGAACAGGTTCTGCTGCAGGTGTTAGAGTTCCATTCACTCTGTGCCTTTTGACCTTGAGCTGTGAAGAGCCACGCCCCCTCACATTCATCACTGCCATGATCTGACATTAGAGGCTTGCACAACATGTACAGCAATTGTTACTCTCCCCTACAGAGCTGCATTCAATAAGCTAATTAATCATTTTGATGTGATACCCCTGATATTGATTTTACGCTGCTGCGATTTGTTTTTACTCTTGCATCTACAGATGTTTAGAGTGCTGGCATAAGGAACCTTTTGAGTCGCTGATATTAAGGCGCAATTATTTTTGAGATGTCTCAAAGCTTGATTTCCTGGTGGATTGCAACAGCAAAATCTGTCATTTTTATCTTTCCACAGCTTGTCTCGGAGAAACATCCATTTACAAAAAAATAACTCCAGGGTTCATTTTCCATCCCAACATGAATCAAGTTTTGCTATTATGATGCTTGATAGAAATGAGTTCACATTATTCAAACGGTTGGCATTTGTTATGTGATGCCTTTTTGTGTCTCATATGTTTCCTGGCATAACTTATGTAGGGCCCTATGAAATCCATTACATTTTTTCTCAATAAAATGTTTCCATTGTCTGGATTTATTAAAATGTACTATTTTTTGAATGGTAAAAGCTTAAAGCTACACTGTGTAACTTTTTTAGTTTATTCGTAGCTAAAAACACTTAGTTCTTTCAAAAATGTATGTGCTCATTAATGTATATTTACTTCTTTCAAGTAATAAAGTATTCTCGTAAGTTTATAATATGCCATTGAAAATACATACGGGTGAGGGGTTCGAATGCCGGTCGCCATGTTGCCCCTCCATCTTGAAAGTACATTAGTCAAAGAGCCTTTCGCTTTTTAGCACTCAATGGCACCCCTTTCTTTTACTGTCTATGGATGGCACCGTGTCGAATGTGAAGAGGGGGATTGCCGTGTTAATCTTGGACTAAATCGGCCACCATAGGAGTTAAAACGAAATCAGAATTGAGAGGAACAGAAACTAATATTCACTGGATGACCTTTTCACCGCTAGATGGGGGAAAATATCACACAGTGTAGTAATAAAAAAAATTTATGTTTAGGGTCCTATCTGTTTTATTATTTCTCAAATACTGTTTAATGTTTCCCAACACCCCCCCCCCCCATTAAAAAAAAAAAAATATGAAATATAAAATATATATTATATATATATTTTATATATATATAAAATATATATAAAATATATATATATATATATATATATATATATATATATATATATATATATATATATATATATATATATATATATATATATATATTTTTTTTTTTTTCCCCTAAATTCTATTTTATTTTTCTGGATAAAATTATATTTTAATCTATCTTTCATATATGAGGCAGGCACTAAAAACTATTTGTATTAAATGAAACCACTCATTGCATGCAGAGACTTGTAAATATTTAAATAGCAGTCTTTTGTGCTTTAATATTCACAGATACTAGTCCATATCATGATTTGATTAAATGCACAGTCCTGCTTTTGATTAATTCATCCAAATTTTGTCCAACTCTGTGACATTCCACATTATAGTGAAAAATACATTTTATGACACACCCTACTCGCACTGCCTTCAGATGCATTTCCATAGCATAAAATACAATGTTGAAACTGTAAGTTATAAAATAGAAATGCATGTTATACACTGTAGGAGGAGAGAAGGCCTTTGAGTTTGGAGTCAGTTTGTAATATATCCATCACGGCGTCTTCATTATCTCCTGCAAAATCGAGTGCTAGGATTGCTGGGTAATGCGTGAGGTCAGTCCTTTGTCCTTTACATTGATGATTACCCCGGAAAGCTTCTTTATTGGCTTTTTAGAGGCCAGCTGTATCCACTCCTTCTCACTGACACAGATTAGAAGTGTTGAGCTGGCAGGAGTGAGGGAAGAGATTTATTGTTTGCATTGCTACAACGCCTTGACTCTATTCTGTTCCCTCACGGACAGATAATCAATAAACTGTGTCCACACGATGATGGGGCATGCATGCATCCTCCTCGGCCGGTGTTGAGTGTGAATAAGCCCTTCATGACCACACACAGATTTTGTTGGAGTGAGTCTGCAAGGCACAGACACTTGTGCTCAGAATGGTATACCATATTACTTCCTGTAGATTTCTGTACACTCTCAGAAAAAAGGTACAGTGCTGGTACAAAAGTGAAAAGGTACATCTTTGTACCTTACTCACCTCTAAATGGTGCATATTATTACCTTAAAAGGTACATATCAGTACTTTAAGAGTGTGAATTAGTACCGTAAAGGTACATAGTAGTACCTTAAAGGTACATATTAGTACCTTTTCAGTTTTGTACCTTAGGGTACCGCCCCAGTGACAGCAATGTACCTTTTTTTCTGACAGTGTCGCCAATGTCACGTGTTTTCAGCAGTTCAGATCGCATCAAACCGCCAAACTGCTGAAATCACGTAACATTGGCGACCCGAATCATGGATCGATTCACTGATTCATTAACCGTTTGAATCTTTTTGGAGAAACACAGGAAGAGAGGACAATGCTGAATAAATTCATAGTTTTTGATATTTTTGGACCAAAATGTATTTTGGATGGTTCAAGAGATTCTAATTAACTAACTGACGTCACATATGGACTACTCTGATGATGTTTTTATTCCCTTTCTGGACATGGACAGTAAAGTGGGCATTGACTGCATATGCTCTGGGACTAAAATCTAAAATATCTTAAACTGTGTCTGATGATGAACGGAGGTCTTACGGGTGTGGAACGACATTAGGGTGAGTCATTAATGACATCAATTTCATTTTTGGGTGAACTAACCCTTTAAAGTAGTTCCCTTTAAACTCAAAATTACCCCATGATTTCCTCACCCTCAATCCATCCAGGTGTATAACATTCATCTTTCTGATGAACATGATCTTATGATCTTAGTTAAATCAATAAATACCCTGACGCTTCCGAGCTTTATAATGCCAGTGATGGGGTCCATTGAGTTTGAAGCTCAAAAAAGTGCATCCATCCATCATAAACATACTCCACATGGCTCCAGGGGAAGCGAATCGATGGAAATTTGTAAGAGAAATATCCATATTTAAAGCTGTATAAAGTTAAATAAATAGTTTCTGCCAGACCGGCTTCCGTATTCAACTTACGGAAAAAGCGTAACTGGCCTGACATTGACTTCGGACGTAGCATAAGCGGTCTGCTGGTGGCTAGATATTTTATTTTATAAAGTTTTAAAAATTTAATTTTTTCTTAAAAAACCACATCTTTTCACTTCAGAAGGCTTTTATTAACCCCCGGAGCCATGCGGAGTACGTTATGATTGATGTGCTTTTTTATGCTTCAAACTTAGTCTACTTGCAAATATAAAGCTTGGAATCGTGTGTTCATCAGAGAAAAGAATGTCATACACCTTGGATGGCTTATGGGTGAGTTAATCATGGGCTAATTTTCATTTTAAATCCATTTCTGCTCAGGTTTTCACAATTTGTTTGTTGAAAAATCGTTTGATGTTTAAATTAATATGTGGTCATAAATCAGGTTCAATTTTGTCAGTTTGACACATTTTTAAAAAAACAATTTTCGTTGTGGGTGCATGTGTCTAAATGTATGCATGGATGACCTACATTCTACATTTGCAGAAATGTGCAGTATACACACACTATACTCCACAATGCATCATGAGCATGGATGAATGGAAGCAATATTGAAGGGCTAACTACTGCAGTGCACATTATATACACTGACAACAATTTAGTTACATTAGTATGTAAAACATGTATACAGTATGCTTCATTGTTATCAAACAACCACATTTTATATTTAATTCAGGAAGGGATATCCAGCTTCATCTGAACAAAAAAATATGATTAGTCTATCAATGTTCTTGTTTTTTATTTATAGCACCGTTTAATACAACTGAGATTGCCCAATGTTTTTCCTAATTTGCTATCTAAAACAATGAGACAAACATAACAAAAGGTACCACTTTATTAGGGTTTAAATCTTACTGCTAACTAGTTGTTTATTATTATATTACCAGGATATTGGCTTACACTGTTTATTAGTAATCATAAAGCACATATTAATGCCTTATTCTGCATTAACTTATTCTACATCCCTTAATCCTATACCCAATACGTAAACTTATAAGCAGTAAATATAATTTTATTGAGGCAAAACTCGTAGTTAATAGTCAATATGTGTTTCCCATTCTAAAGTGTTACAATATATATATATATATATATATATATATATATATATATATATATATATATATATATATATATATATATATATATATATATATATATATATATATATATATATATATATATATATATATATATATATATATATATATATATATATATATATATATATATATATATATATATATATATATATATCATCCAGTTCTATGTAAAGTCAAAGTTAAGGAGGATCTTAAGGTCATTGTGAAATCAAAATGGATTTTTTTTGTTGAATATTGCAGTATTTATAATGAAATATTTACATGTACACATTATTTTTATTTATTTATATGCCCTCGTAATCTTTAATCAAAGATTGCAGCAATAGCAAACCACAATGATTCAATTAATTCCCGATTAGTCTCACATAACCAGACCTTTAGACTGACTGGTCTCCATCACAGCTTTCATTGGTCAAGGACCGCCCTGAGGCAATCTAACTGACATGTAAAGCAACCAATCACAGTTCATTTTGTTCTGTGTCATGTTTAATGGGCGTGAAAATATAAAGCTGATGTCCCTGCAATAAAAAAACTGTAACATCACAATAAGGAAGAAAAATATTGAGAGTTCTGTTTCATGCTGACTTTTAAGTATATATCACCTCAAAATATAAATTATGTAATTTGCTCATCCTCATTTCAGTCCTGTGCAACTTTTTTTTAATGCAGAACACACGAGGGGAATTATTGAAAAGCATGCTGTCCTGAAAGTTGTAGGATGTGTGCAAGTTGTGCAAAATGTGAATTCATTTAATCTGTTCTTTAAAGTCAGTCCACAATATCTGCTGTACACCTGCAAATGGACATTTGATTCAGTTATTAGTGTTTTGTTTGTAATGGGATAACAGATAATGAGTCTCTGGTAGGGTCCTTTAGTCTCAGGAGTGATCATATTGGTTCTATAAGGCTTTTAGTAATTGCCAAAGTAAATGTAGTTGCACAGAGGATTTCTGCATTATTTATTGATTGAACGGCTGCTTTTATCATAAGTGCTTCATGTTCTCCAGAGTACAGCTGTATTGTCTTGACTACTGTAGATGCCTTTACCTCTTTTCTTTGAGCTTTATACTACATCATAGGATCACCATAGATTCACTGAAAGTTAACTATAACGCAAAAAAGCACTGTTTATTCTAAGCATGTGCTGCA
Source organism: Pseudorasbora parva (assembly GCF_024679245.1). NCBI lineage: Eukaryota > Metazoa > Chordata > Actinopteri > Cypriniformes > Gobionidae > Pseudorasbora > Pseudorasbora parva. The sequence goes on along the minus strand of NC_090186.1, from coordinate 38,097,347 downwards.
GTTTTGTCGTCTGCTTCTTTAAATGCTTGCCCTCTTATAGCAAGGTGGATTCCGATTGACTGTCAATGTTTTTATCATTAACCAGTTGGGAAAAAAAAATTCTGACAGTAATTCCAATGATATCGTTTTTTTTTTTTGCCTTTATAGTCAGTTGTGACTCCATTCTGCTACTCTTTTATAATTATAATGATTTTTTAAAATATCTTTATCATTATCATTGAATTTGTCATCCTTGGTGTGAACAGACCTTAATCAAAGTCCCTTTAAGACAAGCCATTTCACTCGGCAGCCATCTTTGAAGCATGCCACCATCTCTTTGAATGGAGACACATGAAATTCTACAAAACTGTTTGCCAAGCCATACGATTAAATTTCATATTTGAAATCACCAGTAAAATCTGTCTCATAAATTTGGTTTCTAAACACTCTAAACACGCCAATGGGCTTGACTCAGAACACTGCCTGTTTCTAGACCAGAGCAACCAGAGTTTACAACAACTGCAGTGATGCGATGACTTTGCTAATCAATGATTGGCTCTTTCATAAAGAAGGCAGGACTTATTCCCCATATTGGGCATTGCACTTACTCCCATTCATAAGTAATCAGAGTGCACCATCTTCCTGTATATGAAGTCTTTGCCTTGATTAATTATTTATGCATTATTCGTCTTATATTTTTATGTATTTATTCTTGAAAAGGCAAAGTCCCGTTTCTGGTTATTTAGCGCAATATAATTCCATGTGATTTAATTATTAATTATTTTTTATTTTTTATACTGTTGTCTGAGGTCAACTAATGGCCTTCATGTGGTTTTTACACTCAAAAACATCACAACTAATAAGTAATAGCTATTTTCTACACTGGTTTTGAGGCTCTCTCCTGAACGCTTGGTTATGTTGGGCGTGCTGCACTGGAGACTTGGAAGTAAACGCCCACAGCTAGGATTGGATAAGATTTGCATATTTAATGAGCTTCAGCTCCCCTGACAGTTCACATGAGGGAGGGATTGTTTTGAAATCAGCAACTGGAATGATTCGCTCGACCACAGGGCTCGTAAACATCTCTGTCAAACAAACGCAATCATTTATTTCTCATCCACCTGTGATTGATTGGAATATTATTTTTGTATTACTTGGCCTGCACGATCGGTGGATATAAACGCAAACTACACACACACACACACACATACGCACACGCGCGTGCACACACACTAGTTACGATATCGTTGTGAGGACTCTATAGGCATAATGGTTTTTATACTGTAAAAGCTATATATTCTATCCCTTTACATACCCATTTTCCTAAACACAACCCCCACAGAAAACTTTCTGCACTCTTCACATCTTTCATTTTCAAAAAGCATCCCTTTTCCTCATGGGGACCAAAAAAAGATATTACTCTTCTTGTGAGGACATTTAGTCCCTATAGGGTATACCAGCACCACACACACCACACACTTGAGGACATTGTTTTTAACCCCACACCCTAATCCTAACAGATGCCTGGATATGCCTAAAAGGAAGTTATGAAAAAATGCACTAAAAAAGTAACTTTTTCAAAATAAATAGTATCTTTTACTATTTCAATATATTTTAAAATGTAATTTATTCCTGTGACGCGAAGTTGAATTTTCTGCATCATTTCTCCAGTCTTCAGTGTCATATAATCCTTTAGAAATAATTCTAATATGCTGTTTTGCTGCTCAAGAAACATTTCTTATTATTATCAATGCTTTACACAGTTATGCTGCATAATATTTTTTGTGATTTAAAAAAATATATATTTAAAGGATTGTCTGATGCATAGAAAGTTTCAAAACTTTTGTAAAGTGTATATTTCTTTTTTCACAAACATGGCTTTTTGATTATAAGGTTTAATGACTTTTTTACAAATCTGAGACCCACCACAAGCTGTTCTCTTTCGCAACTTTGAGGACATGTGGGCCCTGTGCTGCCAGTGTGGGAAAGAGTGGTCTGTCGAGAGATCCATCTTTAGAAACTCTGCTAACACAGTGCTCTCTGGGAACAGGATTATTATATGATCTCTCAGAATGACCTGTCTGTAAGAGTAATTTTCTCTTCCTTGTTTGACCCAGCACGCTCTCCCCAGTCAGTCCCTTTAACAAGCTCTGTGATGACATCTCTATCACAGCTGCTGCCTGTGGTCATCCTGTTAAAGTCAATATAATGGCACACACACCCCATTAACATTCTCACAAATGGGAGGTGGGAATAGATAATATGATTTAAAGGCGAAACGATGGAGGCCTCACGGAGAACGGTTCGGTGCATATATCCTTATAAAGCTGAGAGGGACAGACTGTTAGTTCACTCAGATCACTCCATTTTTACTTACCCATGTCGTTCCAAACCTCTTTTTTTCCTCTGTCGAACACAAAATGTGATGCTTAACATAGTGTTCAATGAGGACAAGCACAAATGAGATCTATTTCAGAGGGAATAATAACTTAAATTTAGATCAGTTTTAGAAGGGTTTTCTTATTTTAAGAGGCTTTGTCCAAACTGAGCCCTGATCAGCGAGACAGAATCTTTCTTTTTAATAAAAAAGGTTTTAAGTGTGATTGCATCATATACTTAAATAAATAAAATATGAGCTTATATACTACATATAATACAAATATTTTATAATAATAATGACATTGTATCTGTCACAATGTGTCTGTATATCCACTGAAAGATCTAATCTGCTGCTCATGTTTCCAGTACTTATGTTCTGTTGTTGCTGTCAGATAAAATGGATTTAAAGAAATACAGTAGTTTACCCTAAAATGAAAATAAACTGAGTAATGAGTATGACTCTACCAGTGGTGTTGTTCTAATGCCATGTTCTAATGCCAAACACCTACACATACGAATCCATATTAAATCCTGTGGCTCTTGGAGGCACATTGATGTCTTAAGCCACGAAATGATCAGTTTCTGCGAGATTCCGAACAGTATGTGGTATTTTTTACCTCATATTAAACAAATCTCATCCAGTATTCCCAATGGCATTACTTACGCCGGAGAAGGTCAAAACCCAGCGCGATCATAGTTAGATATATAATATATATAATCCTCATTAGTGCCTGAGTGGATCGATCGAGGCATCTATGTACACTAATAGATGATCGCGCCGTCATTTTGACCTTCCCCGGCAGAAGTAATGGCGTTGGGAATACTGAAAGAGATTTGTCTGATATAAGGTAAAAAAAAAAAACAAATACTGTAAGGTTTCTCGCAGAAACCGATTGTTTTGTGTCTTAAGACATCAATGTGTTGCCACGAGCCAGAGGTATTAATATGGATTCGTATGTATGTGTTTTTTACTAATAGTGACTCTCATAGAAAAACACCCCATTGACATGCATTATATGACCAACGGTTGGAGTTAAAAACTTCATTTGTGTTCTACTGAAGGAGCAAACACACCTATATCTTGAATGCCCTGGGGGTAAGCAGATAAACATCAAAGTTAAATTTTTGGGTTAACTATCCCTTTAATGTATTATATAATAAAAATCCTTGGTCATTGGTCTGGTCAGACGTGCTCGTTTGTGTGACTCTGTTAGTGCTGTTACTGCAATTTTTCGCTGCTAGAGGTTGCGTATTCAAAACAAAGGCGGAGCTTTTATTATGCCGCAGACGAGCGCTTCCATGCGTATGCAGTGCTGTTTTATCATTTTAGATACATTATTTAAGCGTATTGAAAGTTATGATGTAATGCTACTCTGTGCGTTCGCTCGGCAGCTACTTGTTGCACACTGCAGTAACCTAGAGCAATAATGGCCATGGTAAAACATGGGACTCACGGTAAATCATGAAAACGAGATTTCAAAAAAAGGAAATAAGACTAACTGTGTTGAGCTTTATAACAATGACTGTTTTCTTTTAATGAATGTATCCAAATAGTTGCTCACCTAATAAAACACAATATTAAAACAGACATGGTCCTGTTGAATTTTGTCCTCGTTAAATTCTGCTTATTTCTCTGGAGTTAAACATTCTTAGAAACATTTTGAATAATGTAAGTACTAATGTAAGTCAACAAAATATATTCACACGGTTCTAGTGGTTTTGGATATTTTAATCCAAATGGTGTGCCTTTAGTGCCTTGACATCTGTCAGCTGTCATTCTGACTGTCAAAAGAGTACTGGTCCGGAGTTATTGAATTCTAGCCATTGTAATTTGTGTCATGTTTTTGTTCTTCTTGATTTCTCACCACTTGTGTGCTTTTTCTGGGCGAGATGGAGTGAACTGCGGTGCTAACAGAGTCACACGAGCGTGCATGTCTATAGCCGTGCACAATGACCAAGTGTAATGTCAGCCAGTAAGAGCTGTCCATGTAAACCTCACTCTCCTGATCTCAAGAGATGCACTAGCAACTAACGCTAGCCGTTGCAGTCTTTAACGTCTACGTTAAAGCGCCTGCCTCTTATGCCGGAGTCCTCGATTCAAATCCCACTCGGGTCGATTAGGACCAGTTACACATTGGAGTGCTTCTCAATACTCAAATGGATGCTTCCTTGTGTCCTTGCTTCTTTTTCCTGTGACCCAGAAACCAATCGAATTCAGCCATCTTGAAGGCCATCTCAATTCTCTAATTGCATCGTAAGGAGTGAGGAAGCTTCCTGAGGAGTCTTGAGCAAGGATACACAGGTGTATCCTTCCTTTGCGTGCTAAGGGTGTGGAGCTAAAATGCGAGGCAAGGAAACAAGGATGCACAAATAAGAAATGAGAAGCACTCAAGGTCAGGATTTTCATTAAATAATACATTAAATTTCATATCATATACCCTCAGAACACTTGAGATATATGACACGTGTCACATGGAATCATTCTGTGATACTTTTGCATCTTTTTTAAGCTGGCCGCTATTCCCTGCCATTATATGGATGAGCACGAGCGAACTATTTAAAAAAAAAAATCTCCTTTTGTAGTCCATAAAATAAAGAAGGGCATATTACGACATTAGATCATTTTCATATTAGGGTGAACTCTCCCTTTAAAGTACTTATCTCTGGACCATTAAATTTGATCTCAGTAAAAGGCATTTGCAAATGTTATTATGATCTCCAGTTACTATAATTTATAGTCAAATGTTCGATTTACCATTGTCTTCTCCTTAAATGCAATCTGTAGGATTTGACTGTCATTGTGAATGCCATGTCTTTTTCAGTTGTTTTATTCTTTGAAACCATTTAACAGTCACACTTAACATCTTAATTGCCAGTTGTTAATTCCATTAATGCTGTTTTATATTATAAATTGAATAGGAAATAATGACTAAAGATTGACAGCCGGTATTGAAACATACAGTGTAATGAACACACAGTGAATTATAATGCATTAAGAGCTCAGGAAATGTAATTTAATAGATTGAAAAATACTTTACTCAGAACTTTATTCATTATTATCATTCTTATTATAGTAACTTTGTGTAAATCAGAGGATAAATCAGAATTATAATAGATCATCTTGCATGTGCAAATTCTTTGAGATCTACTGATTTTGACTTTGGTTATCAGTAATATCAGTAATGTTCCTAAGTCCTGAATTTGTTTCTGAAAGTAGATAATGGATGGTTTTGATCTAGGATTTGTGCTTAAAGGGGTGCTAAAATGACCCTTTTTATTTTTTAATGTAAAATAAGTCTCTGTTGAGTGTGTCTTTTGAGTGTGTATATGAAGTTTTAGCTCAAAGTACCCCACAGATACAAATTTTATAGCATGTAAAAATTTTAACTTTTTGAGCAAAACACACTGTTTTTGTGTGTGTCCCTTTAAATGCAAATGAGCTGCTGCTCCTGTTCCCTTTCAGGAAGAGGACGGAGCTTCAAGAGCTCGATCTCGCAGCTCTGATTAACTCACGCAGACACGCACTGCAAAATGTCCAAAACTGTTCAGCATTTTATGTTCAAACCGGAGGCAGACAATGATATAGTAGAACTTGTAGTGAACAAGTAGAATGAAACAGGACGTTTTTGAATGGTTAGTTGACAAATTACTGTCTTTAAGTCGTTGATTAGCATATCATATCATCAGTGTCATGATAATCTATAAATCGACTGGTGTGGGAAATGTTGTAAGATGCCTTCAGAGCCAGAGAATATATGCTATATGTATAGTTTAGTTTAATTACGGTTATGTTGTCATCCTGCTTATATGCCATGCTATTGCCTTTGTGTTACGTACTGTATTGCAATAAATGTGAAAAGACTGATGCGACCGCTTGAGCAGACTCTCAAATGTGCTCTTCTACTACAACAACTTTTCCTCTTCTCAACATGGCCTTTGTTGGATGTTCCCCGGGACAGGGTTTATGTCAGTTTTAGGGTTAGTGATGTCACTAACCTGGACTGGTCCGCTGATAGACGCCTGCTTTCAAATGCTCCCATGTGTATATGTGTAAGCACTCGGATGTATATTTTTACAACGTGTTTTTAAAGCAATGATCATTGTAGCCATCAATGGAATATACCCATTTTCTCTCAATGGAAAATGGATTTATCCCCATGCTTAAATCATTGAATTCTTTAACCATTTCTTCATTGTTTCTTAACATACATTACTTTAGTTTTTATAGTCACAGAATACAGTTGCAAGAGAACGACGACATACGGTGTGCTTTATATTCCTGCTGGTCTACGAGCCGCTTGTTCTGAAATCTTTCTTTCTTGGTCTGCAGATTTTTTCTTGACTTTACCAGTTGCTCCTAACATTCATTTCCTAATTACATTTTAGATTGTGGAAGCTACATGAACAAAACATTTGTTTTGTGTTTAATTAGATTAGAGTAATTATCTTTTATTTTCTGCCTTTTTTTAACTGCCTAGAGGAGAGAGCTTTGAAATGTTGAAAAGGCCTAACAAATCAATTAACTTTTAAGGTCATACAATAAAACACTAGTGATTTAACAGGAAGTGCTTAAACTTTGGGGAAAAAATGGAAAAGAAAATGGTTTCTACCCAAACTATTATTGTCAGACTGTCCATTAAAAGTTTCTGGAATATGTAGAGAAGATTTCTCCCTGCAGAGATTGTCTTTACTATTGTTAATTTAGAAAATCAGAACAACTGACAAGTATCGTGGCTAATGCCTGCAAGAGAAAGTGTGATCACCTTTCCACTTCAGTATGAAATAATACGCATAATGGGGAAACTGAGTTAAGGGGGTCGCACACCGGACGCGGAGCTCTGCAGCGCTCGGCGGCGCACTACGTCTTTAAAATTTGAACACATTGTTTTCAATGAGTGTACGCACACCGGTGGCGGCATTCGGCGCCTGTCCGCGGCGACTCAGGAAGTTTTTCTAAATCCTGCCGCGCCACAGAGCGCCATTTTCAAGGCTTTATATTAAAAGTATATTATCGTTAAGGTATACTGATTTCACCCTTTGCTACAAGACACATTTGTTTTACATTCTGAGTTCAACAGCTTGAATAAAGTCTAAACATATTTTGGGGAAATGTATAATAAACGTAGCCTTTTAAAATCCTTTTAGAATGTGCGCGTCCGGTGTGCGATACATGAGACATTGCGCGGCGCGCCGCCGAGCTCCGCGTCCGGTGTGCGACCCCCTTTAGAATGTCTGCAAAGCATTTTGTTCATCGTCTTGCTTTATTATCTGCAGTGCTGCTACTGTTTAGTCTGGCTATAACCAGACCAAGCCCGATTTAAGATTGAACATTGGTCTGGGGAGTCTGCTCTGTATTTTCTACTGCACCAGAGGCGTGATCAACTGGCATTATTCAAATGACTCTGTACGCAATTGGATAGTCCTTCAACCAATCAGACCACAAGAGGCGTGATCAACAAGCAAAGACCCATCTATCTGTCCAATAGCATGCCAGGTGGATAAGCCAGTCTGTGATTGGTTCCCACAAAAGTGTAACAGACGCAGTAGAAATGAATGTACGGGTTTCCAGACTAAGTTGCAAGGTGAAATCAAATCACCCTATATTTATTTATTTGGGTTTACCCAATCTAGCTACTGTTATGAGCATATAGAACATATTTAATTCAAGATCAACTTTGCTTTGTATGTATGGATTTACAGGATCCCTTTGTGCTTATAGAAAAATCTGTAGTATAATTATATGTAAATTATATATATAATCTTTTTTTTTACTAATCTTTTTTTTGGTTTATATTTTGTACCGTCATATGTCATTTTTCCTGTCGAAAGTGTTTATTAAAATACATTTTGAATGACAAATACACACTATGGTTTAAAAGTTTATGATCTTTCTTTTCCTTCCTTTTTAAAAGAAGTCTCTTATACTCTTATTAAATCAACACTATGAAATACATTTATTTTTTTAATGGCAAATCAGATTTTTTATTAATATGAATTTTTAAACTAATTATGTGACGTGTGTGTGTGTAAAATTGTGTTGAGTATGTTTATATCTTTATATAATTTTCCTAGTATGTATATAGAACAATGCTGATTATATATGCAATATAGGCTAACGTATAGTAAGAAATTGTGAGGTTATGGGAAAAAAGGAAAAAATGGGGATGGGGGGGGAGTTAAAAAAAAGTACATAAATTGCAGTGTTATTAAATGTGTTATTAAAAAAAAATCTTCAGTGTCACACAATCCTTCAGAAATCATTCTATGCTAAAATGCTGCTCAAGAGAAAGGTCTTATTAATGTTGAAAACAGATGTTGCTTAATATTTTTGAGGACATTTTTGAAGCATTTTTTCAGGTTTATTTTAATAAATATAAAGTTCAAAAGAACATAATTTGTTTGATATAGAAATATTTTGTAACATTATTTATGTCTTAACTGTCACTTTTGATCAATTTATACATCCTTGCTGAATAAAAGTATTAATTTCGTATACCAATTATTTGTTTATTCTTTTTGGAGTCATGTTTGATTTATGATATGGTACCATATCTACTTATCCCTAATCTGTCCCGAAAATCTGATGTCAAGGATTTATAGGAATGATATTCAAGGACCATCGGCAAAAGGTGTATCGAGGATTATGTTCTGCCCATTGATATGATCATATTTGCCTTCAACCTTAACTTCAAACCAATTGATTGTTTTTCCAAAGAATTGATATTGTTGAAATTGTTGATAATATTGATATTGATAATATTGATATTGTCAACCCACATAAGTCGATATTGATTGTGTAAAATACCACAGCAAATCGTCTGCACGCATACACAATATGAGTCTCAGTAAGTGAATTCACTGTGTACCTTCATGTTTTCCCACAGGAGAGGAGAATCTACTGGCGATACTGAAAAGAAGATGGTGGAAGTACATGATTCTGGGATTGATTGATATAGAAGCCAATTACCTGGTCATTAAAGCCTACCAGTACACCACACTGACCAGCGTTCAGGTAGGTTACGCTCCAGCGAATATGCTTATGAATGTGTGTTTGTGCATTGTGAGGGAAAGAAAAGAAAGGCCTTTGTTATGTTTGTCCGTTTGGCTGTTTGCCTCACATTGCGCTTGTCATTTAATCTTCATTAAAGCGCTGTTAGTGCTGAAAGAGCCTTATTCACGTCACTGCTAATGGTGTTTGATTAGTGGCCAGAGGAGGGCTCAATGATTATTAGAGATTCCAGCAGAGAAAAGGATCGATTTTATTTTTTCGCTTCTCACTCTTCTATTGCCATCACCCGTGGTCATTACGAGCTCCCTTGTGAATGCAAAGACCATCATCAACTGTTTGTTAGAGAATGCGATGGCATCCAGGCATATATTAGCCTAGTCTACCCTACCATTAGACGCTTAAAGGGACATTCAGACAGGCTTTTATCAGGTGTGAAGGCGTAGATGAGAAGATCAGCTCTAATCAATAAAGATTTTATATTGTGCACAAAAGAGTACACATCTTAAAACAGACTGTGTGTTGTTGTTATTGATTTATTTGTGATAAGATCCCATAGCATTATGATAGCATGTGACAAGAGGTGAATACAGATGCTGTTTGACTTTTATAAGTCCCAGAACACACACAAACAAGCAAACACCACAGAGGCATCATTCCCTCTCAAAATGTTGTTGGTATTGATTGCTACTTTTAGTTTTTTTTTTAAAGTGCAGCCTCTAACTGCAGTATCTTTGATCATTATCTGTCATGGTTATTAAGGAGTTGTGCATGAAATCGCCCATTCAAGTGGTTACATTTGGTTAGTTCAATTGAATTGCACCTTTCACAGATCATTTGTTTTGAGATTATTATCTTCGTCACTCTAATGAAACAAATCAAATGTTATTTAACCAGATGCAATTATATCAGTTAATTGATTTGCGTTTGTTCTCGTAATACTTCCTTAGTTTTTCAATTGAAAACAAAAGGAAATATTACGTAAATGTCAATGCTGCTCTATACAATGAAACAGTCACTGGCTGTCAAGTTTAAGGTGCTGCTTAGATAAGTAATACTGTATGTTAGCTCCATAGACTGTAAAAAGACGGACGACTCACATTCAATATCTTCCACTGAAGTAAGTGAAGCCACCAGTGTCCAAATATGGAGCTGTCGTCTTGGATCTCGAGTCTGTACACTCTATACAATTATTTAAAAAATAATTTACCTGGTTGCCTTAAAATTTTGAGTTCATTTCAATTAAATTTTTGAGTTAATACAATGAACATTTTTGAGAATTGACAACCTTTATTCAAATATTATTTAAAGATTTTGTAAGCATATTGGGTAATTGTGTGTGTTTTATTTCTGATGATGCAGTGAAACATGCCAAATTGTGCTATTTTTTTGATTTATCAGATTTTTTTAAGTGGTTCAGATACAATTATATTTAGTTTCTATTTATTAAACCAATTTCCTTCATTGTATCAACTCAAATTTTTAATTTCAATAAACTCAAAATTTTAAGGCAACCAAGTTACTTACTTTTTTTAAGTTAAACCAACAATATTTTTTTACAGTGGACACACTGTAAACATTTTTGGTTGTTTTTTTTGGTTTAACTTAAAAAAGTAAGTAACCTGGTTGCCTTTAAAATTTTGAGTTTATTGAAATTAAAAATTTGAGTTGATACAATGAAGGAAATTGGTTTAATAAATAGAAACTCAAAATATTATTGTATCTGAACCACATAAAAAAAATTGATAAATCATTAAAATAGCACTATTTGGCATGTTTCACTGCATCATCAGAAATAAAACACACAATTACCCAATATGCTTACAAAATCTTTTAATACTCTTTTAATAAAGGATGTCAAATTTCAAAAAATGTTCATTGTATTAACTCAGAATTTTAATTTCAATAAACTCAAAATATTAAGGCAACCAGGTACCTTTTTTCCTAATAATTTTTTACAGTGTACAGTAGTGAGTGCGAAATGAAGCCGCAATATCAAGGTCCTGCCCGCACTCCTGCCTAATCAATCATGCACCCCTGAACACTTTTTTAAAATGTAGAAATTAAAATGAAAGCTCTAATCTCCCCCCGAAGTACCCGAAAAATGTCCGTTAGTGCCTCGCTCAAAGAAGCCGTCAATCTCAGCTGTCAATCATTACATCACACCCCGGCTTTTATAGCATCAAATAACGAACTAAAACCGCTCATCTGAATAATGAGCTACTAAGTTGTGTGGGTCATGGCTTGTCTCACCTAGGCTCAGCCAGGACTATCTCAAAACAGTAGACCTTATTCAGAGCAGCACCATGACAGGTATGGAAGTGAGGTTGTGAGAGATAGATTTTGTTTTTGCAGTGTTTTGTCAGCAGAACAACACTTTAAATAACAGTACAACCCACTGAAGAGTGCATCTATCCCTCATCTATCCCTTAAAAATCAAAGATGGCGCTGCTGAATAAGGTCTACAGGTGCATGACGTCTTTGAACACACAGACGTATTTGTTTTCCAGAGTTCTTTTTTTCTTTTTTTACGCACTCACTGCAACTGCCAATTCAGCACTTCTCTGGTGCCCGTGCAGCACATCCTGTGCAACTGACTTTAAAGCGTTATCGGTCTCTGTGTTCTCTGCCCCGCACAAAAGAGAACTCAACTCTCACTGTCATTCAGTTCTGCTCAGAGCCCCTGCAGACTCCAGCGTCTCTGATCAGACAGTGGAACCAGACGCAGATGCTCCTGCTGGTCAATCAAACACGGAAACCCTGAAACACACCTCTGGAGTTCTTAATTATTTCTACTGCATTGGTGTGCAACCAAATGTAATATAAAAACGGTAAATGGGCGACACTTTGTTTTTAAAAAGTTGTTTGTTGTTAGATGTGCAAGCTTGAATTGCAACAATGCTATGAACATTTATAAACTGTTGGTTAGGAAGTATGTGCCACGTTTGAATCACATTCAAGTTTTATTTGAATGTCTCTTATTTTGTAATTGTAATATCTATGGCTGTGTCCGAACTCTCCCCTTGTACACTTAAACAGGGCACTATTTGAGGGGACAGCCATTAGTAGTGGCGTCTAAATCCCTACACTACAACAAAAATGCTTTTCTTATGGTAATTTTGTCTTTTTTTCTAGTCATAATTTCTACAAATTCTTACATTAATTTTTTTACTAGACAAGTAAAAAATATTGTCTTGTTTTGGGAAAAAATAACTCAAAATCAAGAGAGTTTTTGCTTAAAATAAGCAAATGAATCTGCCAAAAAAAAAATAATTCTCAAAACAAGACAATTACTTTTGCTTGTCTAGTAAATACTTCTTGTTTTCAGAATTGCTAGATGTTTGGACTAGAAACAAGACAAAAATGCTAAGTAAGAAAATATATATATTTTTTTCAGTGTAATGGACATTATCGAGTGCGTTCAATCCCACAATGCACCACAATAACGTGTACATATGATTTATGCTCAACAGCTAGAGAATACCCATTAGAGTTGGCAGATGTCTACCAAATTTGGCATCACGCCGTGTCTACAAATGTTTGATAGGTTGGGTTGCATTTGAGTGTTGGACTCAGAGGAAGACTGTGAGGTTTTAGGCTGGATTCCAAATGGCACACGAAACCCTCACAGTCTTCCTCTGAGTCCGCACTTATGTGATGTAATGGTGCTTTTACTGTCCTCTGCGTAGCTCGCGAGCACTCTTCTGAAACCTAAAATGATGAATGGGACACCCTCGCATACGCGGCAGACATTGTAAGCCCACAAGACTAAAAGTGCATATGAATGCTGGATCCCAAATGGCACCCTAAACCCCCACGGTCTTCCTCTGAGTCTATACTTTCATGACGTAATGCCACTTTGACTGCCAGGTAAAGTTGTCTGCACGTAGCTCGCAAACTTGCAAACTTGAAGTACGCATCGATGGCGCATAATGGCCGCTAAGTGGGGCGCTGTAGAAATTACGATTTTGCTGCTGTCAAAGTAAATTCAATATGCAAGTACAGCGGGTACGGCAAGTATTAAGACTCATGGCTGTGTTAGATCAAAAGGGTGCTTCTACTAAATACGGAGAAAATGATCTGAATGTGATATTTCAGTTGTTCTTTTTTAATAAATCTGCAAAAATGTCAACATTTATGTTTTTCTGTCAATATGGGGTGCTGTGTTCATTAATGAGAACAAATGGCTGCATTGCAATATAACAAATAGCGAAAAATGTCTGAATACTTTCCTTACGCACTTGTATAACAGAACAACAGTACATTTTAGATTAAAGTCAATTTCATAGTGCAAATCTTACACACACACTGCCCAACTTTCCCAATTGTTGAACCTTATATTGTGCACAGGAGGAATCAAATAAAGTCACAAACAGAGACATACTACGTGACTGATAAACAAGCCAGAGGCTTGAACAGAGCTAGTGCATTTTCAGCTCTAAATTGGAAAACACATTTTCACATTTTCTACATTTTCTACCACGATAGCTTGTTTGATGAGGTCAGTCAGGTTGCTGCTCATCCCACACTGGAGGGCATCATGTTGTGCTCTTCGTCGTGTGAGGAGATGCTTCCTACCTCCCAAACTTTTGCATGCTGTTTCCCCTGTGGTTCACAACGAGCGTATTTTAACATTTCTATACAGACCGTAATGAGGTTACACAACGGCTCATCAATATTAATATACAGTCATGCCGAACCATGCGATGGAGACGCTCTTTAAAACATTTGCCTATTAAGTGTAGATGATTACTTGTTATAGATGGTCATGGTGTTGGCTGAGGTCCAGAATGCAAATGTTGTTACTAATTCTGCTTATATATTCTCTTCTCCCTGTCCTTTTCTCTTTCGTGTTATCGGCTGAGCCAAGGAAATGTAGAGTTTTAACAAATGTCTCATATTTTGGTGCATAAAAATTTTATGACCTCATTATATCTCTTGTGTCCTTCAGTCATTGAGGCCTCATGAAAATTGTCTTTGTACTAAACTTTTCAACAACTTACTAGAGGAATATGAACAGGTTGAGGCTGAAAATTAGCTGGATCAGTTCACTCAAATAAGACCATAGATATCTTAAATAAATCATGGCAGATTTATTTAAGAATTTATTAAAAATGTTAAATTTACTGTATAAACTACTCTCTAAAAATAGGAATAATGATAGCAAATTATCTTTTGAAAGGTCTTAGTGTTTAATCAATCTACTGTTTATGTTTTATGACAACATGTAGAATCAAAATGGGATTCATACCTTTGTTAAGAAATGGCGATTGCAAGATTAATCCAATCCGTCACACTTGGGTAAAATGTACATGATAAGCAACCAATGGAAATTATCCAACAGCACTTTTTGTTCACAAAAGCATTAAGCCAGTGAGTGAGTGAGTGAGTGAGTGAGTGAGTGAGTGAGTGAGTGAGTGAGTGAGTGAGTGAGTGAGTGAGTGAGTGAGTGAGTGAGTGAGTGAGTGAGTGAGTGAGTGAGTGAGTGAGTGAGTGAGTGAGTGAGTGAGTGAGTGTGTGAGTGAGTGTGTGAGTGTGTGAGTGAGTGAGTGAGTGAGTGAGTGAGTGAGTGAGTGTGTGAGTGTGTGAGTATGTGAGTGTGTGAGTGTGTGTGTGTGTGAGTGTACCTCACTCATCGTCATCCTGCCCATTGCACTGCACGGAAGTGAGGTCTGGGGCCCAGCGAGTAACTTCAGCCATAAGGTCTGGGACAAACACCCTGTAGAAGGCCTACATGTAGAGTTCTGTCGAAACATCCTTCACGTCCACAGAAACACACCGAACAACGCATGCAGGGCGGAGCTAGGCCGACTGCCCCTTAATCTAACCATTAGAAAAAGATCCTTGAAGTTCTGGATCCACCTACACTCAAGCTCTAAGGATGATCTTCATTTTAAAGCCCTACAAACCCAGAGAAGTAATCTTTGTGTAATGGTGTCAGAACTGATGAACAAAGCGTATACCACTGCTCCTGTAAAATCGGCAGAAATCAAAGAAATAAAGAAAAACGAGAGAGAGGCATATATGCAGCATTGGAAACATCAAACCAAAGAGCAAAGCCGTCTCCAATGTTATCTGGGACTAAACAGAGAGTACAGTCTGGCTAACTATCTCATCTCAGTCAGAAACACAACACACAGAGCGTTATTAACCAAGTACAGGCTGAGTGACCACACGCTGGCCATAAAAAAAGAGGGCGGCATAAGAAGACATGGCTGCCCACAGAAGAGCGTATCTGTAGAGAGTGTAGATCAGGAGCAGTGGAGACAGAGGCACACTTCCTCCTCCACTGTGATAAATACGCCACCCTAAGAGACTCACTGTATGGGCAAATACAACGCATTATCCCTGACTTCCAGTCACTACACCATCCCCAAAAACTGAAGGTCTTACTCGGTGAAGGACCTGCTACCACTTAGATAGCACAGCATATCTATAAATGCCAGAAATTGAGATGTACTGAATGAACACATCCTGATTAATAATATATGTATTGTATATTATGTGTATATATAAATATAAATGTAAATATGTTTGATGTATATATCTGTTTTGCTTTGTGAAATGCTTTGGCAATATGTACCCATATATGTCATGCCAATAAAGCACAATTGAATTGAATTGAAGTGAGTGAGTGAGTGAGTGAGTGAGTGAGTGAGTGAGTGAGTGAGTGAGTGAGTGAGTGAGTGAGTGAGTGAGTGAGTGAGTGAGTGAGTGAGTGAGTGAGTGAGTGAGTGAGTGAGTGAGTGAGTGAGTGAGTGAGTGAGTGAGGGATCGAGCGTGCGAGTGAGTGAGCGAGAGAGCGAGCAAGAGAGCGATATAGCGATAGAGAGACAGAGAGACACAATCAAACAGATAGAAAGACAGAGAATTTTGCTATTTGCTATTTGTGAGGTTTTTTTATTCACTTTGCTACTATTTTCACAAGTGGTATGCATTTTCAAAACTCTTAGTACAAAAATCCAAACTGATCACACTTGTAACACAGCTAGTCATTCTTTCAAAACCTGATGTAATGCTTTCATTCAGTTGCACAGATTTTCAGTCCACATAATCATTGTTTCAAACACAAGATTGTAATATGTCATAAAAACATTTGGTTTAAACACTGAAACACAACAGTATGATCTTCTTTCAGTTTAGTACAATCAGTTCATTCAGCAGCAAAACATGTAAGATACATGTTTTAAATCACCTTTGTTGCTGAATTAATTCCAGTAACAGGATACAGTTGCAACATTAGAAAATAGCTATATGCAACTGAATCCATAATGTAACATTTTATCTAGTGTTATCAAAAGTTGTGATGAAGTATCATATCTGACTATCATCAGTCATGAGGATTTGATGCCATCTGTCTCCCTTCTATTGATGCAATCAGATGTTTCACAGTTTGCCGTTTGTTCCCTCTCCATTGTACTTTATCCTGCTATTCACAAATGTCTCTCTCTCTCTCTCTCTCTCTCTCTCTCTCTCTCTCTCTCTCTCTCTCTCTCTCTCTCTCTCTCTCTCTCTCTCTCTCTCTCTCTCTCACACTCATTCACACACACACACACACACACACACACACACACACACACACACACACACACACACACACACACACACACACACACACACACACACACACACACACACACATTCATGCACAACATTTGAACATGGTGGTTTTCATCTAAGATAACTTCTATAAAAAATAATAAATTACATTTGATAGGCAAGCAAGTTGTATAGAAACTGTGTATATAGAATCAATATCTAGAGAAATCTAGAGGTGTACCAAATAATGAAATGATTAATCATTAAGAACAGTAGTTCAATACTAAAAGCGAAAAGTGAGTGAAAAGGACTTTGTGATTTTGTGTATTGAATTAAAGGTGCACTATGCAACTTTCCATCCACTAGAGGGCTCCTATTCTAAACAAAGGCGTAGTTTGATGAAGCCACGTGTGAGCGCAGCATCTTGGGATGTGGTCTTCACCTCACAGCCGGTGGAAAATGGGACTCGGGCAGAAATCACGTTCATGGATGCGGTTATTAACGTCACTGTAGTCTAAAGCAGAGCAGGACAGAGTGTTGTGGAGCTGAGCACGCTGGAGCAATTTTTATACAAATACACGGCTCGCGAGTACCGGGACTTTTATTATGACGGGACGGGACACAGGGCTTGCACACTTCCGCTTTTTCCGTTCATGATTATAAGGTAAAGCAGCTCTGTTTATCATATTAGATACATTTAAGTGTGTTTAAAATTATGTTATGACGTTACTCTGTGCGTTTGCTCGGCGCTGCTGTGACTTGTTCACACTGCTAAGAGAAAAGCGATTCTCCCAAATAAAACAAATAAAAAAACGCTATGCTGAAACGTCCCAGGTCATTGGTTAAAAAAGCAATTTTCTCACAAGTTACAAATAGTTGGAAACATTTGGGATATTGTAAGTACTCAACATAACAAAATATATAACACTGGCCTAGTGGTTTTTGGATATTTTACTGCAAAAATACTACATAGTGCACCTTTAACTGAATTGAAAATATCCTGAACTGTTTGAAAAAGGGCCCTTATGATGATAATGGTTGTCATACTTCATCACAACTTTTGATAACACTAAATATATCAAATAACGGATTGAATTACACAAGTTAGGTAATGTAAGTGTATTTTAAAATGTGGCAACTATTGCCTGTGTTACTGTAATTCATTCAACAACAAGGGTGATTTAAAACATGGATCTTGCATTGTTTGCTGTTGAATGAACTGATTGTTAAAAGTACTAAAACTGAAAGAAGATCATACCATTGTGTTTCATTACATATTACAATAACCTTATGTTTGAAACAATGATTATGTGGACTGAAAATCTGTGCCACTGAATGAAAGCATTACATCAGGTTTTGAAAGAATGATCAGCTGTGTTACAAGTGTGATCAGTTTGGATTTTTGTACCAAGAGTTTTGAAAATGTACACCTTTCTAGTAAAAATAGTGCCAAAGCGAATAGAAAAACGATATTACATTCAAATAGTTGTTCTGCATCCCATGTTTCCTCAATTCAAATCCAGAAATTGAATTCTAATTAAAAAAAAAACACTTGTCTGTTGCATTTGTAACATTTTGCATTAACGTGTTTTCCTTTGAGGTTTATGTTTTGATTTTTGTTGTTAAATTGAATTCTTCAAATTGTTTCACAGCTGCTGGACTGCTTCGTGATCCCTGTGGTGCTACTGCTGTCATGGTTCTTCCTGTTAGTCAGGTATAAAGTGCTGCACTTCGTGGGTGTGGGCGTGTGTCTCATGGGAATGGGCTGCATGGTGGGCGCCGACGTCCTGGTGGGCCGACAACAAGGCCTCGGTAAGTCCTCATCCCCCCACTGCGGCATTACGGCAGTGTCTCGGTACACCCTGAATATTAACCCACACAATAACCCTCTCTCGTTTTCCCCATGGTGGTGTTTTGTTTCACGAGCAGCCAGTCCAGACGTTACATCAGTGTAAAGCACTGCCCAATCCACCCGAGAATCGGATTGATTGAGTTTTCGAGTCTGTTATTAAATATGAATAAACAGTGAACTTGTCCATATCGTTGCACACACAGCTTTCCCCAGGGGTGGTCTAATGAAAACCATACTAATTTGCAGCCATTCTGCTGTTGTAAGAGTTGTCTGAGAATAATTTACCCACCACTGAGTGAATGATGCTTTTATCCAAAGCTACTTACAGAGAATTCAAGGTATACATTTGATCAGTATGTGTGTTCCCCTTAAAAAGGAATCCCTTCCCAGACTGGAACACACTGTCGGCCCAGATCCACGCATACCAGATGTGGGCCTAATCTGGGCCGACACTGTGTTGCTCTCTGGGTTGTCTTTGGCTTTTAACAGATGCATTGCTTTACCTGTTGATCTACAGAAACTATAAATTATAATTTATCATAATTATCAATTTTATAATTTTATTTTTATTTTTTTATTTTTACAGGAAAATTTGTATTTGAGCACCTTGACTATGGATTTATGATGTTCTAAGAAAATAATTGTTTCAGAATGAACAAATATTTGCATGCCGTATGTTTAGTTACTAAACTAGGTTATTAGCATATATAATTAGTAAGTGCATGGATTGTATTATCTAATATATGACTCATGTCTATTCCATACAGGGGACCATAAACTCTTAGGGGATTTATTGGTTTTGGCGGGAGCGACGCTCTATGGCATCTCCAATGTTTGTGAAGAGTTCATCGTGAAGAACCTGAGCCGGGTCGAATTCCTGGGAATGATGGGTCTCTTTGGCTCCTTCTTCAGTGGTATCCAACTGTGAGTCTCTTATGCCAGACAACCCATATATAACTTTAAATACCAAGTAATTGTAGTTTGCGGCCTTTTAAGGCCAACTCAAACTGGGCGTCAGACAGCAAAAGACACTTTTCGTGTTTTGCTTTGAGCTTACTTTCATAGATTGAACATGCTGAATCAGTGTTTGTCTGTCTTGGAGAAATGTGAATAGGCCTTTAACCTTTACTTTTCACTAACATAACTCGCAGTTCAGATTTAATAAAAGCATTTTGCACAAAATTTTCATGACCCCCAGAATATTTTATTGTATGAATATTTGAGCATGCAATATATCAAAAGAAGGAACAGACCCTCTGCTTAAAATAAAAAATAAAAAAAACGATTTAATTCTAGGTTAATAAATTATTATTTTATTAACACTTGAACTGCAACATTTTGAACAAAAAGCTGAGAAAATCATGTTTGGAGTCGAGTCCATCAACACCCCTAAGGCTTACACAGTCCTGTAGCTCATCCTTGGTCGACATTTCATTCGGTAACATTTGGCAGTTTCAAGTTATATGATATTTAATATTGATGTAGTTATATGATTTTTTATATTGATGATCGTGTTATTTTACATGCACCTGCGTACATATGCTATCGCTTGTTTCTGCTTTTTTTTACTCCTGTGTTTTGACCAGGAGATTCTGTACTCTTTCAGAAGATTAGTCATAGTGACCCCAACCATATAACACTAAAAACACAGAAAGCCGGAAAATTCTGTCAGTTGCGGGGAAAGCATTAAATTAAATTGTATAATTTAAAATGATTGATTTTAGTATGTAGGTTTTAATTTAATATAATGTATCTATTTATTTTTCTTTAATATAGACAAAGTATAGAATCTTAATCTTAATATCTGCCATTTACCACTTATTGAAAATAATTATTCAACAGTTCTTGCCCCCTTTTTCTGTAACCCTGGTTTCAGATGTATTTTTTTTTCCTAGAAAAAAAAAGTTCTCATTTAACAGCTATAAGCCATGATTTTCAAGCCCCGCCCAACGACTCTATACATGATGTGATTGGCCTAACCAGAGTTTGGTTTTTACAGCTCAGAACAGTATTGAAAGTTGCTAGACGACACTCATGGCAGATTAGATTTGCTGCCGCTAGGGTGCGTCTAGATTTCTAGGCTACCATGATTCAGCTATGAGGTAAATCACAATACTACAAATTTTGATTTAAAGCAAAAAAGTTTTTGAAAAGTACATTAAATGACATTATGTATATATAGTTGAATCTAAAAATTATTCTTGGTTGTAGAAAGAAAAATAAGTGGTGGTCAAAATTGTTGGTACCCCTGGTAAATATGATCAAATATGGCTGTAAAAATAAATCTGCATTGTTTATACTTTTGATCTTTTAATTAAAAAAAAATCACAAAAATCTAACCTTTCATTGAAGTAAAAGAATTGAAAATGGGGGGTAAATCACATTATGAAATAAATGCTTTTCTCCAAAACACTTTGGCCATAATTGTTGGTACCCTTTTATTAAATACTTTTTAAAACCTCCTTTTCCCAAGATAACAGCTCCGATTCTTCTTCTATAATGCCTGATGAGTTTGGAGAACACCATACTGAACCTCTCCAGATCCTTCAGATTCACAGATCCATGCTGGTGCTTCTTCTTTTCAGTTCAGCCACACATCTTCTATAGGGTTCATGTCAGGAAACTGGGATGGTCATGGCAGAAGCTTCATTTTGTGCTTAGAGACACATTCGTGTGTTTTGATGTTTGTTTTGGATCGTTGTCCTAACGGGAGATCCAACCACGGCCCATTATAAGATTTCTAGCAGAATCCATCAGGTTTTACTTTTTTTATTTTTTTGTATTTGCTAGAATACATGATACCATATATCTAAACAAGACCAGGACCTCCAGCAAAAAAATAGGCCCACAACATTAAAGATCCAGTGGTATTTTTAGCCGTTGTCATGGGGTACTTTTTATCCCTGTTTGCACCAAACCCATCTGGTAGGTTTGCTGCCAAAAAGCTATTTTATCGTTTCATCTGACCACAGAACCAGGTCGCTTTTGACTTTCCATTCGTGTCTGACTACTGAATATGCTGGAGTTTGTTTATGGATGAGCAAGGAGGATTTTTCTTGAATCCCTCCCAAACAACATGTGGTGATGTAGGGGTTGTTTGCATTTTTGTTTTTAGGCTTCCTGACCCCAAGACTCAACTAATCTCTGCGATTCTCCATCTGTGATCCTTGGAGAGTCTTTTTGCACTCAAATGTTCCTCCTCGCCGTGCATTAGGACAATATACACACACATCCTCTTTCAGGCAGATTTGTAACATCTTTAGTTAAAGGGAGCTTCTTAATAATGCCCTGATGGTGGAAATGGGGATTTTCAATGCTTTAGCTATTTTCCTGCAGCCTCTTTCTATTTTCTGAAGCTCAACAATCTTTTGCTGCACATCAGAATTATATTCTTTGTTTTCACTCATTCAATGATTTCAATGATTAAAGGGGGGGTGAAATGCTGTTTCATGCATACTGATCTTTTTACACTGTTAAAGACTTGGAATCCCATACTAAACATAGACAAAGTTTCAAAAGTTAAGGTGGACGTTTGATGGGAGTATTTCTTTGTCAAAAATACTACTTCCGGTTAGTCATAAGTTTCGGCAAGTTTTTTGAGATCATGCGTCCCCATTGACGTTAGTGGGGGCGGAATTTCCTTGTATGGGCTGTACGGACAATTCTACCGGAAGCGCGTGAGAGAGAGCGAGGGAGAGAGCGAAAGCAACAGCCTACGCCCATCAAAGCGGGGCTTGTAGGATGCTGGACAGGTGACAATTACACATAGCACATAACAATGTCACCAAAAAAGTGGGTTTTTGGTTGCCAGACCAAGACAGTCCTGCACAGATTCGCCAAAAACCCTGCGTTAAGGCAACAGTGGATGTAATTTGCTTTTCCGGATCAGCAACTGAGTTGCGCGAATGTTTATATCTGTTCGCTGCATTTTGGTGCCGACTGTTTCATAAACATGGCCCAGCTCGACGCCGAATTTTCCCAATCGCCTAATGCTGAAGGATGGAGCAGTCCCAACGTTAGAAGGGTGAGTGAGATTGCTTTTAGTCCGCTTACTGTCTACACAAACCACGCGTAAACACACAAACACACGTGCACAACTGCACTTCCCACATGTACACCTTCAAAGACAAAAATACGACGATATAATTCAAGTATAAATATGTAAATAACACAAGCCGCTAAGCATATTATATAGTTAGTGTATAACTTGTAACTTACCACATACAGACGTCCTGCTCTAGTCGTTTTTGCTGCTGCTCCTGTTCAACTGCAGCCTCTGGGTCTGATTCCGGATCATAGATGTATGGCTGTATCTGATTAAAAGCCATATTTTTATTTTGAATAAAGTTTTTTTCCGCTGTTAGGGATGACGCTCGACTCAACACACAGCGCGCTGCTGCACACGTCATTATTTAGCTCCGCTCACACGACACGCCCCCACCCGCTCGGCTTTTTTCGGAAAGACTCGGAACAGCGCATCTTTCTTATATAATTATTAAAAAAATAAAAACTTTTCGGAGATATGCAGGATGCAATGCTACTCTATAGGTACTCAAGATTGACATGACACTGACTGAAACTGAGTGTTTCACCCCCCCTTTAAGGGAATTTGTCTTTTATGCCTCCTTATATTTATACTCCTGTGAAACAAGACATAATAGCTGGACAGTTTCATGTTTCTTGTCACTCTGGTGTGCTAAAAAAATAAATATTAATGTTAATATACTTCAGAGATATTTTACTCATTTAAAATTCTAGGGGTACCAGCAATTGTGGCCAACGTGTTTTAGAGAAAATAATTTATTTCATAATGTAATTTACCCCCCATTTTCAATTATTTTACTTCAATGAAAGGTTGGATTTTTGTGATTTTTAAAAAAATAAAAGATAAAAGTAAAAGTATTTGCTCACATTTACCAGGTGTACCAACAATTTTGACCACGACTGTATATATGTGTTAAATATGATTTTTTTTTTTAAAACAGCTGAAATAACAAATAACGTGGGCTGACGGAAGCAAATACCACTCTTGTATCTCACAGTAGGCCTGTCATTAAAGATTCATATCAACCATAATATCAATGCATGTACTCTCAATGGGGAAAAAAGCATTTTTTATGAGTTATGACATTTACCAATGCTAGCCAGCCCCTCATTGTTTTCTCCGACCTATGATGTAAACTAAAAAGCTTATATTCTATCTTAATTGTGCCATTGATTAAGTCCCTCTACCCCAAATTACTCCCTGTTTGCTGTTTTCACGTGACTTTTTTCTAGTTTCTAGTCATCGAGTTGCGTGTTATCCCGCAATCACCTGCTGTCAGCTTCAGATCCTCCTCACAGTTTGACGTTTACACAGCCTGCATTTCTAATTATCATTTCCACCAGAGCCGTTTGAATCTCCGACACCTCCAATCCCAGCTACTTCCAAGCATGATTCAGCTGGAAGGTTTCCGTCTATTCTTTTTTTATCCATCTGCAAACGAGGCCCATTTGGAGCGCCTGCGTCCCCCAACAAAAGTACAGAAGCTCCAGCTGGAGTTGAATTTACCAGCCCCTCATCTAACACCTTTATTCCCTGGTGCCAAAGCCTCAGTGTGCTTTAACATCTATATTTGTGGCGTATTTACATAAATGCCAACCACACAGTTTATCCATGCCAGCTGGGTGTAATTATCCTGAAAGGCATTCATTTCTGACAGCAGGCCGGAATTATGGACGACAGTCAAGTCCTGCTTCCACTTAAAGTCTGACTGCCTCATAAAGGGGCTCTGGAGGAAGCAGCGTGACAAGCCCACTGGATCTAGAATATTCTCTCTCTTTCTGTGCCTGCATCAAATAGTTTCATCTGCAGGCTTCAGGAGTGTCTCCCGCTGATGCACCTCTAGACGCTGTCAGCCGAGACTCGTAGCCTTGGCAACAGATCATCGGCCCGGTCCTGTGACGGATCCACAGAGGTGTCACACAGGGCTGGAGGATTGTTTCCTGCTCGGCTTTAATTGTGCGTGGGGGTTGTGGGGTGGGGGGATGACCTGTCATTGTTAGTAAGTCGGGAAAGCTCATACAGAACCGAGGCGTGTGTCACAAGAATCCCTGGGACTGTTCAGTGTAGATTGACCGCTCTTTGCTCTGCCTGGCTGGATTTGTCACTCTGCCCGTTGTTGCATCTGTCAAAATGACGCATGTTGTCGAGACGTCGTTATTTATCTTTTATTGATGTTCTTGTTTTTTTCTCCCAGCTTGGTTGTGCTCACCTGTGACTGATGGGAGTTGTGCTGTGTTTCTGTTTTTCAGCGCCATTATGGAGCATAAGGAACTTCTGAAGGTGCAGTGGGACTGGCAGATCGGTAAGCCTCTGATTTTGACAGTTTTCACACTTGGTTTGATTGCTTGAGCCAAAACCTGAGTTGAATTCAATCCTCTTCCCCCTGCACCCACTAGTCTCTACCACTGAGACTGACAACAAGTGAAGAAGTCTGCCAGTGCAATAAGACCAAAGACACTTAAGGGAGTCGCACACCGGACGCGGAGCTCGGCGGCGCGCCACGTCTCCGCGTCCGGTGTGCGACCCCATTTAGGCTGCATTTACACTGCAGGTCTTGATGCACAATTCTGATTTGGTGACTATATCCGATTTTTTTGACGACCCGCTTACATCATCTTTTCAAAAGCGACCCGTATCCGATATTTGCATTTACACTGTACACTGGCAAAACAGCCCAAGACGTTCTTAACCGGTGAAAGGAAGTAAAACAGCGCAATATGCGATGGACGCAGACAAAATGATTGTACAATGTTTTGCTGTCTGCACTGTTCCACACATCTTTAAAGGTCGGCAAAACATTTCTCTCATAAGGCGGAGAAAAAGAGGAGAGCTCTTGACAGGGTTGCCAGGTTTTCACAACAAAACCCGTCCAATTGCAACTCAAAACTGTGTTAAAGTAGCCCAATTCCGCTTCATTTTCAATGACGTACGACTGGCATTTACTGGGGAATATCCGATTTGACCGCTTACATGGCAGACACAAATGCACGCATCCGAATCATATCGGATTTATTACCACATATGAGTGAGGCCTGAATCCGATCTGAGGATATCGGAATTCATGCGTTTTTGTCCTGCTTACTCGTTCACATGTCATATCCGATCTGAGCCACATGAGAGGAAAAAATCGGAATTGGGTCACTTGAACCATGCAGTGTAAATGGGGCCTAATATTCAGGATACAGTCTACAAAATTAAGTCTTATGCAGTCTTGCTTCTCAGGTAAATTTATTTGATTTCAAAGAGTTGTAGATAGATATACACTTGTTAAGCGTTTGGGGTCTGTACAATTTGTAATATTTGTTAAAAGAAGTCACATTTATTTGATATAAAAACACAGTAAAAACCTTAATATAGCAAAATATTTAATATATTTTATTTTATCCGCATCATTCATCAAGTCTTCAGTGTTACATGATCCTTCAGAAATCATTCTAATATGCTGATTTTCTGCTCAAGAAACATTTATTATTATTTTCAATGTTGAAAATATTTTTGTGGAAATTGTAGTCATTTTTTTAAAAGGAAGTGTATGTAAGATTGTGGCCAAAACTGGCACTGCAATCACTTTCAAATGACTGTAGAGTGGTGTATCCCCTCTCCCCCTCCCCCTGACTCGAGGTTGCCAGATTGGCTGCAGGATCAGCAGGAACGTTTGTAGCTGCAGCTGTGGTAACTAGAGCAGATCTGGCCGAAACACTACTGACTTCGTGATTGGTCGATAGGTGGAGGGCGGAGCTTCAGGCCAAAACATGACAACATCAACATCAGTTGAGGGCTGCAACAACAACTTTTAAATGACAATATCCTGGCCGGATTACTGTTGTCAGTAATATAAGTATTTGAAATTAACATGATTTCTTAATGTCAAGTGACATATCAGGGCAATTTTATTGTTAATTAAAGGGGTGGATCCGTGTTTTTTTCTAGGCTTGGTTGTGTTTATGGGCCGCAGTATAACTTGTCTTAATACTTCTTTTTTTTTTTTACGCCCTATTTTTCTAATATTTGACCTTTATTCCACACCGCTGTCTCCACTGTCCTTTGAACGGCTCATTTGCTTCCTGCTTCTATGAAGGACTGCCCTCCAGAAAACGCAATGGTCTTTGATTGGTTAGATGGTCAAATGTAGTTTCATTTATTTTTATTGGCTGAAGTCCCAAGCACAGGTTGTCTGGAAACGCCCACGCCCCTTACCATTACGGGCAGAAGTCACATCTGCGGTGACTAGCAAGGGTTTATGATATCACCAACCCAGGAAGAAGCTTGTTGTAGTCCAAACCGGCTGTTTTTGTAGGCAATACTGCCTTAACTTATATCTCACACAATAACACAATATCTCCATTTTTTTTTAATTGAACTTTAAGCGCTGTAACTTTGCAGATACTGTTTATGCTCAAGCAGCAACATTACACACTAACTATTTAAAAAAGTGAAATTACATGCAAAAAACATTTTATTGAAAATTAAATTTCTTACATACAGTTCCTTTAAGCTTCATTAATGTAATGCAGTTATTCATGTAAACATGCACCTGCAAAGAAATATGTTTCCTACCATTAGAACAATTTATGGGGCGGATTAACTAACAGCTTGTGCCAATGCAAACCCTCTTTTGGTGTTAAAAAACTACTGTCCGGATTTACTGAACACACAAAAGGATAAATGTTTACAAATGTTTGCGCTTGTAAATTTACTGGGGTTAGCACCATATTTCACCGCCTAAAAAAGGCGTCTTAAACAAGACGCTAATGGGTAGATTGCATTGCTCATTATAGAAATGATCCGTCCCAACAGAATTCTCCACACCCATCTGCGGATTTATGTAATTGCGCTCTCACGCTAGTTTGCTCTATTCAAATCAGGCTTTTTATTTGCTGTCTTTTAATGGTCATGTTTTGTCTATATATAACCTATATAATATAACCATATAACCTAAGAATTTAATTTATTTTGTCAACAAGTAAGCATTTTCCATTATCTTGAGAATATTTTGTGACGGATATAACAAAATATGCATCATCATAGCAGTGCATTTCCTGAAATTAGGCTGGGTTGATTTCATTGCAAATATAAATCACAAAACGCATAAACGCTTTCATGGTACTAAAATCAAACGAACACTGGTCTAGCCAGAGAGTCTGGTGTTAAAACGTCCTTAGAAGCATCAGCAGACAGCTGTGAATGGACAGGCTGATTAAATATTGCTGTGCACGTGCTGCTGAGCTCACGGAGAGATGCTGAGAGGCAACATCACCAGAAGATGTGACTCTCAATTTGACTTCCTCACAAACCATAACAGGCATATTTAAACTGTTGACAAAAGACAATTAACAAAATGAATTACTTATGCAGTCTGTGACATCTGTACCCTGTGTGTATAAATACACACGCCTGTTCACGTCTTTAAAATGAAAGCACAAACACAAATACGTTTTTATTAAAGCAGTTAGCAAGTGGAAGCGGTGGATTACAGTGATTTTACTATGGTTAACGTTAAATGCATCTGATTAGAAATAATTACAAATATCACTTGGTTTGTAATCCCATTTAGATAAGACTTGGCAAAACATCCAACCTCTTATTCTGTGTATTTTATGACCCAGGAAGTCATTTAAGTTTAATCCAGATTGATGTTCCTGGAGCGGTTTGATGAAGTGTTGAGTGGCCGTGCCAAAGGCAGCATTTGGGTTGGATCCCAGGAGGATGCTGGCTTGTCACAGGGACATTAGCAAGTCTAGAGCGGCTTGAGGGGGCCACGTCATTAACTGTCAGGGCTGTTGCACTTCATGCCAGAAGAAGGAATGTCTCCCGCCAAAACTGTGATGCCCTTGATAAATAACGAGGGCATGTTGATCATAATGCATTAGTTATGTTACCACTGTCCTTGAAAAACTGAGAAAATGCATATTTGTTTGTGTACCATTGCATTTATTATTATATTTATTAAAGGGTTACTTCTAGTTAGGGTTATATTTATTAAAGGGTTAGAAAATTCTGTCATTAATACCTCACCACCATGTTGTTCCAAACCCTTAAGACCTTTGTTCATCTTCGGAACACAAATGAAGATATTTTTGATGAAATCGAGACCTCTCTGAGCTCTCTGTGTTATTTAAATAGCACATTCAAGAACCAAAAAGGTAGGAAAGACATCAGTAAAATGGAACATGTGGCTCAAGTGGTTCAACCTTCATTTTATGAAGAGTCGCAAATACGATTTTTTGCACGAAAAATAAACAAAAATAATGACTTTGTTCAACAATTTCTTCATGGCTGTGTCAGTGTCCTACACTGTAGTAAATACAGTCTGCACTTCCGAAGCTATTCACCAGGACACATGGCTCTGATGTTTATCGCAAAAGTCTGATTTTTTTTTTCTTTTGCATTTGCGAGTTATATACTTCACACACAGTTCTGAAGGGGAAAATCTGAATTGTGGGATAAAAATTTGCTATTCTTAGAAAAAAATTGGATTTGTGAGACACAATGGTACACACTATGTTATCACTCCAGACTACTCCAAATATATATTTGAATATACTTCAGGGTTTCTACTGATACAAGGCCATATGCTAATCACTGAAGTAACCCTTTAATTACAATGTCACAATGGATATGATGTTTTGAATATCTTTTATACAATTGTTTGAAGCAACTGCATGCTATATTTTTATATGAAAATAAGCTCAAAAACATTCTTAAAAATATGCATGGTATTATAATGTTAAAATTAAAACAATAGAAAAAACTAGGGCTGGAAGATTAGTCTAAAAGTAATCAAAACCGAAATTCATGACCTCTAACTGATGTAATTTTCGGTTTTAGTCACGTGACTCCACCCGTCAGTCACATCAAATGCAGTTTGCAGACAAATGGAAAGATTCATGAGCAGTTATCTTTATACAATCTGGATGCTCAGCATTACTATTGTAATTGCATGTTTTACACAGTTTATACAGGTAAGTTAATTGCGTTCTTATATGCTCCGTTTTGCTACACACACACACAGAGACGCCGCGTGCAAGCCTCGAAACCAGATCACTTTCAGGATGCATTCACACTTGGTTCGATTACCTGGACTGAGCGCTAGTTTGATTTGAATTTAGGTCGAATCGTTCCAGCTCTAGAAAAACCCTTAAAGGTGCGCTATGTAACTTTTCCATCCGCTAGAGGTCACCATGTTCGTGGATGCAGTTATTAACGTTACTGTAGTATGAAGCAGAGCAGGACTGTGTGTTGAAGGAGCTGAGTAAGGCCGCTGGAGCGATTGTTACACAACACATGGCTCACGAAACTTGCGACTTTTATTATGACGGTACACAGTCACTGCCGCCATTTCTGCTTTTACGGTTATGAGTATGAGATAACACAGCTCTGTTTATAATATTAGATACATTTAAGTGTGTTTAAAATGATTTTATGACGTTACTCACTGTGACACTGCTAAGAGTAAAGCGTTTCTGCAGAATAAAACCGAAAACTGAGAGTAACGCAGACATGACGCCATTGACAGACGACTCCCTCAGACGTCCCAGCTTCTTGGTTAAAATAGCTATTTTCTCAAAATTTACAAATAGTTGGAAACATTTGGAATATTGTTAGTACTCAGCTAAACAAAATACACAACTCTTTTTTATTCTGTGACGGAAACAATTTTTTCCATTTAATATCAATGCATTACATAAAAAAAAAACTTTTAAAAAAACAGTAGCTTTTATTTTAAGGAAAGATGTGTATGTGTTTTTATGTGATAAAACTGTTATTCCACTTGATAATTTGTCATTAAATGCATGCAATTAAATTAAAAAATATATATTTTGTGGCATCATTAGTTAGATTTGTAGGATCCACTCTGAAATGTTTCATCACTTCCAACTAATTATAGTTTTTTTAACATTCAGGATTTTTTTAAGAGAGCAATATTAAATCCTTGCCTAAAGATAGATTTGAACTTCCTCCTGAATAGCAGGTGACAGCTTATAATTCTCTGATGTGCTACATCGCCAAACAGTGTTAGCAAGGCGTCTGAATAAGTTATGAAGCCTTCTGCTCGACTCCGAAACCTCATAGCCTGAGAACAAACTGTGTGTGAACAGCAGTGAGCTCTGAAATATATAGTGCGATATAATCCTGACATTGATTTGTCCTTGCTGAGTACAAGCTGATTATTTGTTTTTACCTTAAGGGTTTCGGAGTTGATCCTGTAATTTCTCTTTTATGGCTGTTGACACACACACACACACACACACACACACACACACACACACACACACACACACACACACACACACACACGACACACACACACACACACACACACACACACACACATGTTGGTCTATGTGGTTTACAGGGACTCTCCATAGGCGTAATGCTTTTTATACTGTACAAACCGTATTTTCTATCCCCTTACACTGCCCCTGCCCCTAAACCTACCCATCACAGGAAACATTCTGCATTTTTACTTTCTCAAAAAAACATCATTTATTATGTTTTTAAGGGCGTTTGAATTATGAGGACATTTGATATGTCCTCATAAACCACATACCTGTGTAATACCCATGTAGTTATACAAATTTGTGTCCTCATAAACCACATAAACAGGCACACACACACAAACACGCACACACACACACACACGTTTAGAATTTGTATGTATATATTTTGTGTTTATTTCTACTTCTATTTTTCAAGCTGAGATTGTGAGAGAAAAAAGAGAAGTCCTTATTAAAGAGCTATAAGCCATGAATATGAGGTAAATCACAATACTACAAACTTTGATTTGTAGCAAACAAGTTTTTGAAAAGCGACAAAGCGACACATTTAAATTACAAAGGTATAAGAATATATATATATATATATATATATATATATATATATATATATATATATATATATATATATATATATATATATATATACATACATACATACATACACTCACCTAAAGGATTATTAGGAACACCTGTTCAGTTTCTCATTAATGCAATTATCTAATCAACCAATCACATAGCAGTTGCTTCAATGCATTTAGGGGTGTGGTCCTGGTCAAGACAATCTCCTGAACTCCAAACTGAATGTCAGAATGGGAAAGAAAGGTGATTTAAACAATTTTGAGCGTGGCATGGTTGTTGTTGGCAGACGGGCCATTCTGAGTTTCACAATCCGCTCAGTTACTGGGATTTTCACACACAACCATTTCTAGAGTTTACAAAGAATGGAAAAGGGAAAAACATCCAGTATGCAGCAGTCCTGTGGGTGAAAATGCCTTGTTGCTGCTACAGGTCAGAGGAGAATGGGCCGACTGATTCATGCTGATAGAAGAGCAACTTTGACTGAAATAACCACTCGTTACTACCGATGCAGCAAAGCATTTGTGAAGCCACAACATGCACAACCTTGAGGCGGATGGACTACAACAGCAGAAGATCCCACCGGGTGCCACTCATCTCCACTACAAATAGGAAAAAGAGGCTACAATTTGCACAAGCTCCCTAAAATTGGACAGTTGAAGACCGGAAAAATGTTGCCTGGTCTGATGATTTTTGATTTCTGTTGAGGCATTCAGATGGTAGTGTCAGAATTTGGCGTGAACAGAATGAGAGCATGGAACCGTCATGCCTTGTTACCACTGTGCAGGCTGGTGGTGGTGGTGTAATGGTGTGGGGAATGTTTTCTTGGCAAACTTTAGGCCCTTTAGTGCCAGTTGGGCATAATTTAAATGCCACAGCCTACCTGAGCATTGTTTCTCACCATGCCCATCCCTTTATGACCAACATGTACACATCCTCTGATGGCTACTTCCAGCAGTATAATGCACCATGTCACAAAGCTCAAATCATTTCAAATTGGTTTCTTGAACATAACAATGAGTTCACTGTACTAAAATGGCCCCCACAGTCACCAGATCTCAACCCAATAGAGCATCTTTGGGATGTGGTGGAACGAGAGCTTTGTGTCCTCGATGTGCATCCCACAAATCTCCACCAACTGCAAGATGCTATCCTATCAATATTAGCCAACATTTCTAAAGAATGCTTTCAGCACCTTGTTAAATCAATGCCACGTAGAATTAAGGGCAGTTCTGAAGGAGAAAGGGGTCAAACACAGTATTAGTATGGTGTTCCTAATAATCTTTTAGGTGAGTGTATATTGTATGCAATTTACCTTCAAAACTGAAATTGGTTGATTTTGGTGGGACAGGCAGCAGATTTTGTTAGTATTGTTTGCTTTTTCATTTCAAAACAAATTATTATTATCTATCTCCATTTATGCTGGAATAAAAGTTGTGTCCTTTACAAATGCATTTAGAAATGAATGGCCTGAGAAAACACAAGTGAATAATTACATTTTTTTGTGCCATCCAATTCCATTATGATTGCGCTGGATGAATTATGACCTGAATATCCCAGCTGCTGTCTCTCTGTCCTTTATGACATGAAAGCTGAATGCTGGTAATATTGTAATAAGAATATTGTGCTAAACTCCACACTGACTTCATATCTACCCTTTTCAATCTCTCTTACAGCACAATATGAAGTTGTAATATAATGCTGTTTTGTAAAATAATAGAGGCTATTTATATTTTTCTATGAAAGCTATACATATAATGCATTTTGAAAAAAAAATACTAGTTATTTTTTGCTTTGTGTTATAATACATATTTGTAAGAACATAGCCATGAATAAATAAGCATTATAAATAAGAGATTATGTATCACAGAATAAACTACATCAAGACACTGATGCAATATAGATTACATGGCTATACCAAATAATTAAATAAGTGGATATGAAATATTGATTTTACTTTTAGTATGCGAGAAAGAGACTTCAGAGTTATATGAAAGACATGACTTAGGCTTTTAAACAATTTAGCAGTCATTTAGCGGTCAAAATGCCATAATTGACCAATCAGAATCAAGTATTCCAGAGAACTGTACTCTCGACTATAAACCCAGCCTGATATGCCGGCTATTTGAAACCCATACTGCTTCTGTTACTCTTTTGCTGGAACCAATCACAGACTGGCTTATCCAACTGGCACTCTATTGGCGGGTTTAACACGATGACAGATAGAGAAACGATGGGTCATTGCCCCTTGACCACGCCTCTTGTGGTCTGATTGGTTGAAGGACTATCCAATTGCATAAAGAGTTATATGAATAATGCCAGTTGATCACACCTCTGGTGCAGAGGAAATACAGAGCAGACTCTCCAGACCAATGTTCAATCTTAAATCAGGCTTGGTCTGGTGATAGCCAAACAACCAAAATGGGTTATAATCGCCATTATAATTATTTATGAAGTGATCCAACAGTTTGGAGAATGTATTATATTATATTGTATTATTTTACGTTAATTATATTAATTAATTAATTGTCAATCATATATATATATATATATATATCATATCTCATCATATCCTAATCACATACAGTATATCAATAAATTTTTTAAATACATACTTTACATTTTTACATTATATTTTTATAACTCACATTTTATAACTCACATTATTATAAAATAAATATAAAATAAAACATTTATTTTTGCCTGAAACGAATGGATATATACCAATGATTTTCCATAACTTTAAAGATGATCACACAAAAACATAATATGTATGTATTATGACATCTATATAACATCTTTATAACATCTATAAAGATAACTAGCGTCCATACTAGCAGATGATATTGTTCTGTTTGTTCTTAGGGTACTGCAGGTTTTGTCATCTGCCCCTTTAAAATGCTCAAACTCTTAAAGCAGGATGGATTCTGATTGGCTGTAAATGTTTTATCATTCGTCAGCTGGAGAAAGTCATTGTGAAAGCGATTCCAACGATACCCTTCTTCTGTGCTATATCTCAGAACTATATCTTTATTGTTATTGACATCATTATAGTATAATTAACTTGGTTGTGAACAGCCTTAACTCTTTATGTCCTCTCAGGGCTGCTGTACATTGGATTCAGCGCGTGCATGTTTGGCCTGTACAGCTTTCATGCCTGTGGTAATCAAAAGAACCAGCGCCACAAGCGGTGAACCTCTCTCTCTGCTGACAGCCGACCTGTACAGCCTCTTCTGCGGCCTGTTCCTGTTCCAGTACAAGGTTAGAATATGCTCTCTCTCTCTCTCTCTCTCTCTCTCTCTCTCTCTCTCTCTCTCTCTCTCTCTCTCTCTCTCTCTCTCTCTCTCTCTCTCTCTCTCTCTCTCTCTCTCTCTCTCTCTCTCTCTCTCTCTCTCTCTCTCACCTCATCACCACTACCATCATATACTGTGTCATTACACTTGCTGTAATTTTGAGCTTGCCCTTGCCATCCATTTTTTTTTTCCTCATGAATGTTGAGCATAATTTCTCTGCTCTCCTTCTCAGGGAGTGTCTTAGTGACTTCAGTAGGAAATGTGCAGCTTTGGCAGTCGTTCACACAGCTAGATTAGAAATTAAAGAATCATAAATCGGCATTTTCTCATAATACATTTTTTTTCTTCCTTGAAGTCTAATGTTAGTCAAGACTCCTTTCACCAAAAACAGTTAGGATCATACACCTGGCACAATGCGATGTTAGGCGAAACACAAATGTTTTTTGTTAGTTTCAGCCCGAAGCAGTTATCTATGGAAGCCTGTTTCTGCCACTAAATAAAAAAATAAAAAGCAATATATTTATATCACGCAATTACACGTATATTATTTATGATATAATATATATAATATATTCTTATCACGCAATTGCAACTATTCAAAACAATTTCTCAAAATTGCGAGTTATAAAATCAGAATTCTGAGATATAAACTCGCAATTGTGTGATATAAAATCACAATTCTGACTTTTTTTTCTCACAATTGCGATTTACAAAGTCAGAATTCTGAGATATAAACTCACATTTGCGTGATATAGTCACAATTCTGAGATATTAACTCGCAATTGCATGATATAAAGCCAGAATTGTGACTATTTCTCAGTCAGAATTGGGAGTTTATATCTCAGAATTCTGACTTTATATCATGCAGTTGTGAGTATTTTTCCCCCCTTTTTTTTTAAACTTTTTTTTAATTTAGTGGCATGAACAGGCTTCCATAGTTATAATGTTCATGTACAGCATGAAAATTGATTAAATAAGTGATTTGATTAAATAGCAAATGCATTTGCGCCCATTTGTTTACCCATGGACGTCGTGTTCTGAAAACGAGGTGTGTTCAGGCACATTGTTGGCGTACAAAAACCTGGTCTAAAGTCAATAGGGCATTATTTTTTGTGTTATTTAAATTAATAGGGAAAACAGGCCAAATATTAAAAATACAATGATTACTATGTCAAATATTCTTATTTTGTACATTAAGATAAAAATTCCTACATGTCATAATGCATAGTCATTGCATGTATCAGAATTAGCTATTTGCAGTAATGATGTATAAAATTGGCTACTTATTTAATGAATTGTGACAATACACACATGTATCTAAACTGACTCGTCAGCAGGGTGGTAAGTACTCAAGTAAAAATACTTTGATACTTTACTTAAGTATTTTTTTCGGGGATCTGTACTTTACTTGAGTATATTTTATTTGCATCTACTTTTACTCTTACTCCACTACAATATTAAAGGCAAAGTTTACTTTTTACTCCAATACATTTCCCCATGCCCACTCCAAGTATTAAGTATTTATACACTTGATTTCCAAACCGGTCTGGTCGGTCATGGATAATCCAGTCGGGTATAGACTTGGAAAAGCTGACAAGTCAGGTTTGCCACACTAACTTTAGCTCAGTGTTTCCCCAACTTTTTTATTTTGCGGCACACTATTTACTATGAAAACATCGGTAACATTTTACAATACAGGTGCACTATTATAATTCATGCCTAACTAAAGCACAGATAACCATGAGTTAATGTATTACTAATGAAGAACTAAACCATTTATTAATGATTAATGCCTCAGCAACTAATGAACATTCTCTATGATTAATAGATTAAGTAATATATGAATTGCTATTAATTAAATGACATCATTAATTCCCTAATAACATATTACATTAACTAATAATGTAAATTCATGTATTCAAAGCCATGCATTCCGGCTCTCAGTTGTCTGTTTAATTAATCATTAATCATAACAATTGGCAAAATTATATCATAACTTTTTTGTTGAGGCACATGACTATTAACTAATTGTTACGTAATATGTCATTGTTGTTATGGCTTTTGAATTAATTTTGAATTAGTTAATAGTATCTTGCTCCTCATCTGTTTTATGGAGCTAATGTTATGGAACATGTCTATTTTAAGTTTAACCCCTATTTTGCGTTAAGGTGCTTCATTGTCTCCTATTAATTGCAAATCTAACAAATTCTTAATTGCAGTATCTAATCTTAACATTTGTTCAATTAAAGCGTTGCATATCAGTCCCAAAAGATTTTATCTGCTTATTGATATTTACAGTTAATTTGAATATTTACTTTTTACTTTCGGTACTTGAGTACCTTTTAAATCTGATACTTTTGTACTTTTACTCAAGTGATGTTTGAATGGAGGACTTTCTACTTTTACTGGAGTATTTTTTTATTTAGGTATATATACTTTCACTCGAGTATAACTTTTGAGTACTTTTACCACCTCTGCTCGTCAGGTTGAGGGGGTCCATATTCTGCAGTGTAAATAGCGAATCCGCCATAGCGCAAGCGCATATGACTCTTAAAGGGAATAGGCAAGGCAAGGCAAGTTTAAGAATAGGAGATTATACTCTGATTGGTTTATTGCCCTAAACCATAGGGCAAATAAAATGGTATTTAGACCATACACCTGGTGCGCTGACCATTTTCCCATCGTTAAACTAGCGAAAGTGGATTCGGACACGCCCTAAGTGCACTTGTGCCAAGTGCTTCAGACTATGTGCTCGGATCGTGAAAATAGGGACCTTAGTTTAGGGACCACTGAGCCACTTGGGCGGCAGTGGCTCAGTGGTTCATGTAGGTTGTCTACAAACCAGAAGGTTGGTGGTTCAATCCCCGGTTCCACCTGACCAAGTGTCGAAGTGTCCATGAGCAAGACACCTAACCCCAGCTGCTCCCGCCGAGCTGGATGGCGCCTTACATGGCTGACATCGCCGTCGGTGTATGAATGGGTGAATGTGAGGCAAAAATGTAAAGCGCTTTGGATAAAAGCGCTATATAAATGCAGTCCATTTACCATATATAAATGCAGTCCATTTAGTTTTGCATGACCGTTTTCTTGTGGCAGGATGAGTGAAGGCAGATGTGTGTTGCCTGGGGCCTGTTGCACAAAACAAGGATAAGGGATTAAGCCGGGATATCTTGGTGATCTTGTCATCTGTATGCAAAATTTTGTTCACCCCTGTCATGTAAACGTACCCTGAAGGCACACTCACACCAAGAACGATAAAGATAGAGAAAGATAACTGTATATTAGTGGATAAATCAAGCCATGATCACCAAGATATCCCAGCTTAATCCCTTATCCTAGTTTTGTGCAATAGGCCCCTGGTCTTTGATATGTAACTCATTTAAAATAATAACAGAAAATATTGAGCAAGGAAATAAAAGTGTCTATAGTACACTGCAGTGGAGTCTTTGGTTGTGGCAGTGCTTGCTTGCAAGTTTGCTGTTGGGTTGAGTACAGTTGCACTGCTTCATGCTTCAAAAAGCTGCATTGCATTGAGACAGGTTCACAATACATTTACACACCACCTTTAAAAGAATGAGCAAGGACTTTTGCCTTTAGAGAAAGATCGAGCCACAATGTGAGACTTCATCTTTAAACACCACCATTACAGCAAAAGCCATCAATGAACAAAGCCGTTAGTCATACTGTACAATGAGCATAGTGTTTTAAACTCCACATCCTCGTGATTACACTGTCTGGAGGACAAAAAGAGATTCTGATTATTATACAAAGTATCACAATGATTCGTTTTAATGGTTACCGTGCTATTATTAAAGTGAAGATTTTCAAAAGGGAGTTTTTGCAGCGATGCCATAGAAAAACCCTTTGCTTTCCCAAGGAACATTTCAGTTACACGTTCTTAAAAGAAAAAAAAAATCTTAGTGAAGAACAATTTCATGATCAAAAGAGCCTTTTTAAACCTTTTGTGAAATGAAAAGGTTCAATGGATGTTTAAGGTTCTTCTTGGAATCATCAATGCCAATAAAGAACCCTTGTAAGAGTGAAGTGTTTGTGAAAGTGGTGTTTTGCTGGTGGATTTATTTTATTTATTTATTTTTTTCCAAGGTGAATGTATTAGGACCATGTTCCTAAGCTTCGGGATTCATGAAATACAATTAGAGTGATGGATATGAAACAAGCCTCCATTTCTGTTGCCAAAGGCAGAAATCTCTGGGTTACTGAATGTTCTCTCTGCTGGTTAGGAATAGTTAGAAGAGGCTCAACATAATCAGATTCGGTCTGAGCGGAGGGGCGTTTTTTTAAGCGACAACAAAAGCAGTAATCACATTTAAAGCATCTCTGGCTTTGTTTTTGATGTCCTTGTGTAAAGAAGCTCAGCACAGCTGTCATCTCTGACAGAAAAGATCATGGATTTCAGTTCATATTTGATAGATTGTTGTAATGCATTATATTATATTAAGTAAGTTGTTTAAAAAAAACTAAACTAATTTCAGCATTTTACAAGAAATTATGGTAAAATAATGTATTTATTTTTAATAGATTTTTTCTTCTTCATGTCTTACATTTTATCTTAATTGCCCTTAACTGACAACCAAAAACACAACTTTTGATCAAACCTTAGAGAAATCGTTAATTAAAAAAAGCCAAATGTTTATTACTGTAAATCATTTTCACAAAAATATTGATTTTTTCTTTCTTTTTCACTCATAGTTTTTTAAATGTGCATACATTACCCTTTTAAGAAAGCTTTAAAAACCAGCTTTATTTTAGAGCCTTAGCAATCTTTTTTTTATTATTATTATTACCATTAACTCTTTCCCCGCCAGCATTTTTAGAAAATGCTGCTAGCCACTGCCGGCATTTTTAATCATTTCACAAAAATTGCATGACCCCAGGTTTTATTCTAGCTTCATGCATTCTTTTTTCCAACACTTGAATATGGGTTAAAGGTCCCGTTCTTCGCGTGTTTTCGAAGCTTTGATTGTGTTTACAGTGTGTAATATAACATGAGTTCATGTTTCGCGTGTAAAAAAACACAGTATTTTTCACACAATTTACTTATCTGTACAGCGCTGTTTCCTCTGTCCTAAAAACGGCCTGATGATTTCCTTGTTCTATGAAGTCCCTCCTTCAGAAATACGTAACGAGTTCTGATTGGGCCAGCACTTCCCGTGTTGTGATTGGACAGCAGCTTAGCGCACTTTACCCGGAAAGGTCCCGCCTCTTACCATAATGGGGAGATGCAAGCGCTGAATGCGCGCTCTTCTCCACGTGGGAGATCAACAAGACCACGCCCCCTTTTTTGCGCGTTCTTGTGGGCGGAGGGTTAGTCAACAAACGGTTCTAGTGACGTCATTACATCCCTGCACTTCCTGCTGTAGTCCAAGCCGGCCGTTCGCTGTAGGCTTTGAAAGGGAACTTCTGTTAAATAAAATATCTCGCTTGGCATTGAACTTTGAGCTTTATAAATTTACAAGTATTATTTATGCTTTAACAGCAACATTACACACTAACTAAAGTTTGAAAGATGGAATCACGAAGAACGGGACCTTTAACTTTTTTTTTTTTTTAAAGCAACATTTTGAACAAAAAAGCTGAGAAAATCGTCTCAGGTTACGTATGTAACCCTAGTTCCCTGAGGGAACGAGACGCTGCGTCGAAACGCTGTGAGAACGCCTCTGCGTTAATGCGTCGTGAAGCGCCTGTAGAACCATTCCATCGGAAAAAAGATCGATCGTCGGCGTGATGACGTCATCGACCGGAAGCTATAAAACGTCCGTGAAAACAAACAGGAACTAACTTCTGATAAAGCCTGAAGTAAGTGATCACGGACACGCCGGGAGTATGGCAGAGCGACGCAGCGTCTCGTTCCCTCAGGGAACTAGGGTTACATACGTAACCTGAGACGTTCCCTTTCGGGGAACTCGAGCTGCGTCGAAACGCTGTGAGAACGCTTATACCCACATCGCCATAGGACCAAGTGTCTCGTATGTGTGAAGCCGAAGCGCACACGGTTACGAGAGTACCTGTGCCCCTACTGTAGATGCCAGGTCTAGTTCGTAGAACCTGACGAAGGTAGAAGGAGACGACCAACCGGCCGCGTTGCAGATATCATGGAGGGAAGCCCCCGACAAAAGTGCTTTAGAAGCAGCCATACCCCTGGTTGAGTGCGCCCGGACAGCCAGTGGAGATGGCTGCCCGGTAGCTTCATAAGCAAGTGAGATGGCCTCGACCACCCACTTGCTCATCCTCTGCTTGGATACTGGGGCCCCCTTCTTAGGGGGTCCAAAGCAAACAAACGATTGTTCGGATTTTCTCCACAGGGCAGCTCTGTGGACATAAGTATCCAGTGCCCTCACAGGACACAGCAGATTTAACCTTTCCTGGTCTGACGTCATAAATGGAGGAGGACAGAAGGCTTGTAGAGTGATGGGGCCCCGTGGGCTCGTAGGAACCTTGGGGACATAACCCGGCCTGGGATGTAGAAATGCTTTCACCATCCCTGGCGCAAACTCTAGACATGAGGGCCCTACTGACAGGGACTGAATATCTCCTATCCTTTTAAGAGATGAGATGGCCAAAAGGAAGATGTTTTTTAGGGTGAGGAACTTATCCGAAACCTCCTCCAGAGGTTCGAACGGAGGTCCGGACAAGCCCCTCAGAACAATGGCCAAGTCCCATGCCGGGACCCTCGAGTGCATAACTGGCCTCAACCTTAATGTGCCACGAAGGAAGCGTGTAATTAGAGGGTGTCTTCCCAAAGACACTCCACTGCAAGGGACGTGGAAGGCACCCAAGGCCGCCACGTACACCTTAAGTGTGGAGGGGGTCAACCCTGCCGAGAACCTTGCCTGCAAGAACTCCAGCACTGTACCAACCGGGCAGTTAACTGGGTCCCACTGGCGTTCTCTGCACCATGCTGAGAAAAGTCTCCATTTCAAAGCGTACAGCTTCCTTGTGGACGGAGCTCTGGAGTGTAGGATGGTCTCTACGACCTCGGCCGAGAGACCTTCCTCTATGAGCCTAGCCCCCTCAGAGGCCAGGCCCACAGTTTCCACATCTCCGGGCGTGGGTGCAGGAATCTCCCGCCCGCCTGAGAGAGTAGATCCCTCCTGGTCGGAATCTCCATCGGAGAGCCTTCCAGGAGAGATATCAGGTCCGAAAACCATACTCGGGTCGGCCAGTTCGGAGCCACTAGAAGTACCTGGGCCCCGTCCCGGCGTACCCTCTCCAGAACTCCTGGAAGCAAGACAATCGGGGGGAAGGCGTACAGAGGCAGCCTCGGCCACTCCTGTACCATGGCATCCAGCCCCAGCGGGGCCGGATGGGTCAGAGAAAACCACTGCGGGCAGTGAGAATTCTCCGCCGAAGCGAACAGGTCTATCTCTGCTTTCCCATAAACCTTCCAAAGGAGCTCCACCACCTCTGGGTGGAGTCTCCATTCCCCGGGCCTCGGCCCCTGTCTCGACAGGCTGTCTGCTTCCTGATTCAGGGCCCCCGGGATATATACTGCCCTGATTGACAGCAATTTCCCTTGGGCCCACAGGAGGATCCGATGTGCCAATTTGTCCAACGGACGAGACCTCAGACCCCCCTGGTGATTTATATAGGCCACCACGGACGTGTTGTCTGTTCTGACTAGTACGTGGTGGCCCCTGAGGTCGGGCAGGAACTGTTTCAATGCAAGAAACACTGCGAGCATCTCTAGCCGATTTATGTGCCAGTGCCGCTGATGTTCCTGCCATAGACCCTGGGACGAGCGACCACTCATGGTCGCCCCCCAGCCCGTGAGAGAGGCATCTGTCGTTAGCGTTACGCGACGAACATGAGCCCCCAACACGGGACCCTGAGATAAAAACCCCGGGTTTTTCCACATGACCAGAGCACGTAGGCATCGCCGCGTGACTTTGATCGTGCGGAGCGGATTTCCCCTCGGGGAGAACCCTTTTGTTTTGAGCCACCACTGCAGTGGCCTCATGTACAGTAGGCCAAAAGGTATCACGTTGGACGCTGCTGCCATGAGACCTAACAGTTTCTGGAACTGTTTCACAGTGACGGCTCGGCCTAGCTTCTGTTCTTTGGCTGCTGCCAGGATCGATGCTATGCGTGTTGGCGATAATTGCGCCCGCATAATTACCGAGTCCCAGTTCACACCTAGAAAAGTGGTTCTCTGAGCCGGAGAAAGCACACTCTTCTTGGCGTTCAGCCTCAACCCCAGCTTCGACATATGGGCGAGAACAGCATCTCGATGCTGAACCGCCATCTGCTCTGTATTCGCTAGAATCAGCCAGTCGTCGATATAGTTCAGTATGCGGATGCCCTGTAGACGCAGCGGCGCCAGAGCTGCATCCACACACTTGGTGAACGTGCGGGGTGACAGTGCTAGACCGAAGGGAAGTACACGATATTGGTATGCCTCTCCCCCGAAGGCAAACCTCAGGAACTTCCTGTGATGTGGAAGGATGGAGACATGAAAATACGCATCTTTGAGGTCTATGGTGACAAACCAATCCTCCGATTTGACCTGCGCTACAATCTGTCTGAGTGTAAGCATCTTGAATTTTAGCTTGGCCACCGAGCGATTCAATAGCCGCAGATCTAATATCGGGCGTAAGCCCCCATCCTTCTTCGGCACGATGAAGTAACGGCTGTAAAAGCCAGACTCCCTGCTGGGAGGGGGAACCCTCTCTATAGCCCCTTTTTGCAGGAGTGTCTCTACTTCCTGTGCCATTACCAGAGCCTGCTCCGGGCCCACCTCTGTAGGTAGGACAACGCAGAAAGGAGGTGGCCGACTTCTAAATTGAATGGCGTACCCCTTTTCTATTATCTGCAGGACCCAACGAGATATATTTGATAGACGTTTCCACTCGTCTAGAAAATCTACTAAGGGAACCAGCCTCTCGAGCCTGGCCTCTGGTGTATTTTGAGCAACAAGCGCAGTGCCCTGAAGCGGCGGACCGGCAGGGAACAACGGACTTGACTGCTCGGGGACCCCCCGAAGGGGGTGCGGACCACCCTCGGGTGGCCCGCGGAGACCGACTGCGCCCCGGCATTGCGGCGGGGTTGGCAGCGCGGCCCCCCGAGGGTGCCGTAGGGAAACGGGTACCGTAGGCAGGGGTAAGCACCGTTTCCCTACGGGGGGAACCACCCTCAGCGTCCTGACGCTTCTGGCGTCAGGAACGCTTCGAC
Source organism: Pseudorasbora parva (assembly GCF_024679245.1). NCBI lineage: Eukaryota > Metazoa > Chordata > Actinopteri > Cypriniformes > Gobionidae > Pseudorasbora > Pseudorasbora parva. Next base: position 38,053,210 of record NC_090186.1, on the reverse strand, counting down.
GAGGCCTTCTTGGCGATCAGGACTGTCCGCAGATCAGCCCTGCCCCTCGAAGGCCTCGTCTGAGAGCGCCGCCCCTCGTCCCCACGCTGAGGGGGAGCTCGGGCAGCGACGCTCTGCTTTTGTTGAGCCCTGTGTGAGGAGCTCGTACTCGGCCTGGGCTGCTTGGTGGTATCAGCAGCCCCAGGGACCTGGACCCGGAGAGGGAGGAACTGCTTGAGCGCCGCAGCTTGCTTTTTCGACTCCTGGAACCTCTCGGTGACAGTGTGAACTGCGTCACCGAAGAGGCCTCCAGGAGAAAGCGGCGCATCAAGCAGAAAGGCTTTCTCCCTCTCCTTGATGTCTGTGGGGTTTAACCATAAATGCCTCTCCGTAGCCACCAATGCTGCCATGGAGCGGCCAACACATCTGGCCGTCTCCTTGGTGGCCCGGAGAGCTAGATCGGCTGATGATCTAAGTTCAGCGATAATATCTCCCCCCACAGCATCACTACTGTCCAGATCCCTTAGCAGGTCAGCCTGGTATGCCTGCACGATAGCCATCGTGTGCAGGCATGCAGCCGCTTGACCCGCTGCCGAGTACGCTTTACCCACCAACGCCGACGTTGTTTTTAATGGTCTGGTGGGTAAAGTCGGGGCCTTAAGGGACGATGCCGAGGAAGGTGAGAGATGGCTCGCGAGCGTCTCTTCAACCTTTGGCATCGCCCCATAACCATACTGTCTCAGCCCGCTGATGTTGCTGTAGACCGAAGTCTGCGGGCTGAAGACACGATATGATGCCGGTCTCTTCCACGATCTTGCCACCTCGGTGTGCAAATCGTGGAAGAACGGCAGGCCCCGTCGCTGAGGTTCTGAAGCGCGAGATGGCAGGAAGCGTTCGTCTAGCTTACTATGACGTATTCTTCCTGCCTCAGATCTTTCAGTGGGCCAGTCGATGTTTAATCTGGCCACTGCTCGCGTCAAAACCTCAACTAGCTCCTCACTAGCAGGGGACTGAAGTGGCGAGTCTTCAGTATCGATACTTTCAACGTCCACCTCCTCAGAGCTGGACAGATGAAGTACCGGCGACTCTCTCGGGGGGGAAGAAACCGCCATGCGTGCTTCCATGCCCCGAGAAGAGCCGCTGGATGGAGCAGGTGAGGGCAGAGATAAGGCAGCGCCCGTCTCTAACCCCTCTGCAACATCCAATTGTGATCCCCACGACTGCAGCCTTCGCTCCGCCTCGGCGGCAGCGGGACCAGAGCCGCGGGGAACACGAGCCGAGGCACCCTCCTCGAAGAGTGCCCGGCGGGAGCGCAGCGTTCTCAGTGGCATACGCTCACAGTGCTCGCAAGCAGCCCCCTCGAGGGCTGCCTGGGCATGCTGCGCTCCCAAGCAGGCTACACAAAGAGAGTGTGTATCCCCGCTCGTGATGTAGCGTGGGCAGGGATGAACACACCTCTTAAAGTTACTGCTTTCGCTCGCCATTTACTCTATCTATTTTATTTTCTCTTTGTTTGTTAATATATGTTGCAATATTTAACAAAAGGGTGGAAAATCTCTGGATATAGACAGACAAAAACACCAAATAGACAGACAGGTTCACACAGATCGCTTGCTGAAGGCTCAGAAGCTAGTTCCTGTTTGTTTTCACGGACGTTTTATAGCTTCCGGTCGATGACGTCATCACGCCGACGATCGATCTTTTTTCCGATGGAATGGTTCTACAGGCGCTTCACGACGCATTAACGCAGAGGCGTTCTCACAGCGTTTCGACGCAGCTCGAGTTCCCCGAAAGGGAACTAAAGTTTTTGTCAAAGACTACATCTAGATCAGATTCAGAACAATGAACAAAACACAGATGAAGTAGATGGAGTCCACCAACAGCCCCAGAGCTTCACAGTCCAATACCTCAACCTGGGTTGACATTTCATTCAGTAACATTAGGCAGAATTGAATTATATGTTGTTTAATGTTGATGATCGCATTATTTATATGCATAAGATTTGAAACTTCTTTTCATGTGTTTTGATCAGGAGATTCTGGACTCTTTCAGGCGATGCCTACATGCGCCTTCTAGCGTATAACAGTGAAAACATGGAAACCTGGAAAATTCTGGGGAACACTTTAGTATGGGGAACACATAATAACTATTAACAGTGACTTTTCCCTCAATAAACTCCTAATTTACTGCTTATTAATAGTTAGTAAGGTAGTTTTTGTAGCATTTAAGTTTAGGTATTGGGTAGGATTAAGGGATGTAGAATAAGGTAATGAAGAATAAGGCATTAATATGTGCTTTATAAGTACTAATAAACAGCCAATATTCTAGTAATATGCATGCTAATAAGCACTACTTAATAGTTAATAACTGAACCTTAAAATAAAGTGTTACAAAATTCTGTATTTGGCAGGGATGCGTTTTCTCACAAATACTGGAAAATTCTGTGTTTGGCGGGGAAAGAGTTAAGCAGGGCTGTTAGTCATTTTTAGAATTTTTTTATCAAATTAATTACATGATATGCTGATTAATCATTTATCAAAAACGATCAATATATGCTAAGAAAAGCCTCCAAATTAAGATATTTAAAGCTACACTGTGTGATTTTTTCCCCCATCTAGCGGTGTAAAGGTATATGACCATCCAGTAAATATTAGTTTCTGTTCCTCTCAATTCCGATTTCGTTTTAACTCCTACGGTGGCCGATTTAGTCCAAGATTAACACGGCAATCCCCCTTTTCATATTCAACACGGTGCCATCGAGTGTTAAAACATGAAAGGTGAAGCTTGAATTTATGGGTATGTCCCTCTTTGGCTAATGTACTTTCAAGATGGAGGGCCAACATGGCGACCGGCATTCAAACCCTCACCCGTATGTATTTTCAATGGCATATTATAAACTTACGAGAATACTTTATTACTTGAAAGAAGTAAATATACTTTAATGAGTACATATATTTTTGAAAGAACTAAGTGTTTTTAGCTAAGAATAAACTAAAAAAGTTACACAGTGTAGCTTTAAGGGTTCCTTTTGGCTGCATTTTTTCAGTGTTTTTAAAATGCTTTGCCAAATTACAAATAGTTAAACTTTGAGATGCAATCTCAAGACCACAGTGTCCTGTTTCATTTAATTCCCCTCTAGCATTTATGTTTTTAACACATTTTTTTTTAAATATAATTAATAATTAAGTAAATGAATGCAGTACATTGACATTAAGGAATACGTTTTTTATGGTGTCTTAACTATATGAAGTTCATGTCTGGTATGATATCGAAATATTTCATATTTTCTCTCTCTCTGGTCATTGTGCGGTACACAACAAAGGCTAGCGGTTACATCAGCGTGAGAAGCCGACAGACATGAAGCGTCTCCTAATGAATTCCTCTCCAGCCCTGAACTGAATGTCAGAGCCATTTGTAATATGGTCATATGTAGCCAGAACTCACTCAGATTCTCTGCCAGCTGTTGTTATCGCTGGCACCTGAAGTCTCATCTCAACCTTGTCCTTTATTTTTGTGCCCTTTTGTCTTCTGAAACCTGGATTCTGCTCACATGGCAAACTCAAGGTCCTTGTGAGTGTTCAGCGGAGCCTAAAAGTCTGAGACAACAAGGAAGATCTAATTTAATGGTATGAGATATAGGTAATTCCGGGGATTCAGTAATATTTCAGTCCCCCAGACTTTTTAAAGTGGTGGTTCACCAAAATGAAATGTTAATATTGATGTAGTATAAAAAATAAACTGTATTTGAAACAGCCAATGGAAAAATTGGGATAAAACTCAGGTAAAAAATCAAGTTCATGGATGCAATTATTAACGTTACTGTAGTAATGAAGCAGAGCAAGACCAAGTGTTGAGGAGCTGAGCAAGGCTGCTGGAGCGATTGTTACACAACACACGCCTCGCGAGCAGCGGGACTTTTATTATGACGGGACACAGTCGCCGGCGCCATTTCCGCTTTTCTGGTCATGAGTATGAGGTAACGCTGCTCTGTTTTTCATATTAGACACATTTAAGTGTGTTTAATATGATGTTATGACGTTATTCTGTGCGTTCGCTCAGCGGCTGATGTAAAGCGTTTCTGCAGAATAAAACTGGAAATCGAGGGTAACGCAGATATGACGCATTTGATGCGATTCCCTCAGACGTCCCGGGTCATTGGTTAAAATAGCAATTTTCTCACAATTTACAAATAGTTGGAAACATTTGGGATATAAGAACTCAACTGAACAAAATATATAACACTGGCCTAGTGGTTTTTGGATATTTTTTGGCAAAAATCCTACATAGTGCACTTTAACAGAATTAGTTTAGTATGTATGCATATATATTTTTTTCAGTATATATTATACATTTATTAGTTTATATGACAGTCACATAAAAAAAATCAAATTATGCATTTTTTTCTTCATACACCTTAAGTGTTGCTGCCATTAAAGCAAAAGTGAAAAACTTTCTGATATTCATGCAATTTTTCTCTCAAATTGTTATGCTGATATGGGAACATAAAAAGTGCTGCAATAATGAGCCATAACAAAAAATAAAGATCTTTAAAAAAGGGAAAAATTGAAGCATTTTTCCTAGTGGTCTCAGACTCCACTGTATATGAATTCATATCTGAAGGGGGCAGAGATTGGCGTATACCCACTCTTGGCTAAGGCCATTTTGAACGTGCTTGCATGTTTTTCACAGTGATTTGCCGCTTGTCAGACAGAAGTAGATGAGAGTGTGTTTGAAATTTGAATCGAACCGATTCCCACAATAGCCTTTGATGTTCCGTTCAGCCGAACCAATTCAGAAGAAAAATGAGCCATAATGATTGAGTTCTTATCTCGACAGGTTGCTCAATTTCCTGAAATCTTGGATGCTGGTAGATGTGTGACAGAAGCATGTTCTCACTGCAATTAGGCTTTGATTTTCACTTGGTTTGCACTTGTGGGGCTTGTTTGGTCCGTTCCGTGTGGAAATGTAGATCGTTTGATGGTTGGACGGATGTATCTATTATTTGCAGAAGTTGCAGCAGGTTATCCAGATAAAATAGTTGAGAATTTTACTGGAAGCTGTTTGTGGTTACAGAACAAATCATTTAACAACCACAAAAGGAGACGGAGACTCTTCACGCGAATAAGCAGATATGCCAATATTCATGCCCTCATCTGTGTTGTAAAATTGGACCAAAAAGATCCTAAATGCCATATTCTCCAATCAATTTAGACACTTTTAATGTTCCCCTCATTTATATCTAAAAAATAACAGATTCAATATAAACTCAAAGTAGATGGATCATAGTTTGTAGTCATTTTATACAATATCAGATTTAAGTGAACATAAGAACGATTTTTTGAAATCAATCCGCTTAGATCAGTTTGTTTAGAAACATTTCAAATGTAGGGAATGTATTGAACATTTTCTATATTGACTGATCACATCTAAATTTTTCAGTTGGCCGAATTGAAATTCTGTGAAATTCATTCACAGAAATTAAATTCGGCCAACAAAAAAAGCCAGCATGTCTGTTTTCTGGCTTTAGTAGCTAATTTTAGGTATTCCTACACTGTAAAAAAATTGTTGGTTGCCTTAAAATTTTGAGTTTATTGAAATTAAACATTTGAGTTAATAAAATTTGATAAAATGAAGGAAATTTGTTTAATAAATAGAAACTCAAAATATTATTGTATCTGAACCACATAAAACATTTGATAAATCATGAAAATAGCACTATTTGGCATGTTTCACTGCATTATCAGAAATAAAACACACACAATTACCCAATATGCTTACAAAATCTTTTAATAATATTTTAATAAAGGTTGTCGAATCTCAAAAAAAATTCATTGTATTAACTCAAAATTTTAATTTCAATTAACTCAAAATGTTAAGGCAACCAGGTAACTTTTTTTCTAAATATTTTTTTTTTCAGTGTACCAAAATTATTCGGTCAAGACATGCTTTCCATTCATGGAAATAAAGTCAGAATTGCGAGTCATAAACTCTGAATAATGAGAAAGAAAAGTCAGAATTGTGAGTCATAAACTTGGAATTATGAGAAATTAAGTCAAAATTGCAAATAATAAACTCTGAATTATATTTTTTTAAAAGCCAGTATTGCAAGTCATAAACTTGAAGTTATGAAAAATGAAGTCAGAATTGCAATTCAATAACTCATAACTCAAAAATCATAAACTTTAATAAAAAAGTAATTGTGTCATAAACTTGTAATTATGAGAAATAAAGTCAAAATTGTTGAGAAATAATAACTCTGAATTGAGAAATGATGTCAAAATTGCGAGCTATAAACTCTGAATTATGATAAATAAAGTCGTAACTGTGAAAAAGCGCTTAAACATGAGGAAATGTATAGGGTGGCGTGTAGATTGGCTTGAAATTAGGGTTGCGCCCCCTTGTGCCACTATATCAAGTTAGCACTCTTTCAAATGAGCTATATGAAGTCCTGTTTGTGTAAGAATAATAGAGACAAGTTTTATTTTTTGCAATCCCTTCTTTAAAACATGGCTGTTTGTCTCCATAAAATCCATCTCTGGTTCACAACTTTTCATTTTGAAATATGACACTCAGAACACATTGCATATTACAGTATGATTTATTGCAAGTGTGAGCATCTTTTTTTACAGGTTGTAATTACATCACTGTACCCTTGTTGAAAACTCTTTTCTCTTCTAACGCTTCGTAAAAAGGGGGCACCATGTGTCTGGCTTGAAATAGCAGGTGCTTTATCATAGTTATGCTGGCATATAGCACCACTTGATATATTTAAATGAGCAACCTGACACACCGGCAATGTAAGCAGAATATATTCCTTTCTAGCAGATATTACTCTTGCTGGCTCTAATACCCTTCCAGTACTGGAAAATCACTCAGGCTGTGCTCGATGTTCCATACGTTTGCCAGAACCATCTGCCTAATTTCTATCCTGTGGTCTGCACTGAACTCTCAGGTGTTGAAACTTTTTTTTAAATCCTCAGTTGAAAAATTAAAAGTTTTGCCACATTTATTCTGCTATATTTACTCAGTAAAAGCTTTTCACCTTAGTGTTAAAAAGTCTTTATTTTTCATATTTGTTACTCACAATGTGACTTTATATCTCACAATTATAATTTAATTTCCCTCATTTGCTACATGAAATCACACAATTGTCATTGTTTTACAATTGCATTTTTATCCCATTTACTTTATTTTTCACAATGGTAACTTTATAGTTCACAATTATGATTTTATATCCAGAGGTGGACAGTAGTGGAGTATTTTTATACTCAAGTACATTTTTCAGGTATATGCTTTATCAGGTTTTTTTTGTGGAAAACTTTTATTTCGCTACATGCATAATATGTAATGTCCTACTTTTTACTACATTTCATAAATAAGTTGTTTTTTTACCTTTAACTCTTAATTATATTAAACATATAGTACTTTCTAACTTGTACTCAAGTAAAAATTGTATTACTTTTACTTGAGTAAAAGTATACAGCATATTTTTGATGTAATTAAGTATTAAACGATATTCAATATGAAACAGTGCAGTAACAAATACAATATTATGTTTTGGAATGTCTTGAGGTAAAAGTTTTCCAAAGAAGAACACAGATAAAGTACATATACTCGAAAAATAAAATTACTTGGAAAGTAAAAATACTCCACTACTGTCCACCTCTGTTTATTTCTCACAATATTACGGTATATCTCAAATATTGCAAATATTGTTATTCCACACAATTATTATTTCTCCCAATTGCAATTACATTTTACAATTGCAACGTTGTAATTCTTAAAATTTCCCACATTTGTCACTATTTTTCACAATTGTGACTATGGGCCCTATCATAGACCCGGCCCAATGCGGCGGAATTGTTTTTTTGCTAGTTTCAGCCCGAAGCAGTTATCATTTTCACATCCAGAACCACATGTTCAGTTGCATTGTTGGCACATTGCTATTTTGAGGCAACTGAAAAAACGGTAAAAAAAGTATTTTTTGTGTTATTTGTAGGGTGTGTTAGTAATATGCACCTAAAGGCGGGTGCACAGCGCACATACACTCTGTTTATTACACACACATGGATGCACAGTAGTACAAAAACATTTTTAAATATAAAAATAAAAAAAGATTCCTCTCTGGAGAAGCACTCAGTCTTTCCGCTTGGAAAATTCTGCCATGTAAATAGTGAATCCGCCATGGTGCAAGCTCAACTGGCTTTTAAATGGAATTGGAAATGAGACTCTGATTGCACGTAAAGCCCAAAATCATAGACCATTAAAAATATGGCATTATCCGTTTCTGCTTGGCAGATTTGAAGCTTTCAGGCGGCCTGCACATCTTGGGGCCGAGTCTGCGCAGTAGAGATTTCGGGACTGGAGTTGCGCAGTAGAAAGCAGGAAGTAGAGCAGGAAGTACAGCTGCGATATCAAAAGCCCGCCCACACTCTCACAGATGCAGAACAATTAATTATGTTGGTGGGAAATAAACAGTTATGGAAATGTAGAAATTAAAGCTAAAGCTCCAATCTGCTCCCCAAAATCCCGAAAAAAGTCTGTTAGTGCCTAAGTGAGAACTTCACTCAGAGAAGACGCCGATCTCAGCTGTCAATCATGATGTCACACCCCCTGTGTTTATAGCATCAAATAACTAACTAAAACTAAACTTATTTAAAAAACGAACACTTGAAATGAAATCATCGTGATGATAACTGCCTACAATGACATAAACTAACTTTGGGGAAAAAAATATTTGAAGTGTAATTTTATTGTTTAGTTTGCCTGGCGTCCATCAAAAAACACAGAGGTGTGGCACTGGGACCGGTCACCTAGGAGCAATCGAGGCGCGAAAGCTTCAGTTTCTGAGAGGGGTGCTGCAGGCTTGCTCAAAACACACCCTTGACTTATTACAAGACCCTTTTAGACCATGCGGTTGGCACTGTGACAATTTTCTCAGCCATTAAACTAGCAAAAGTGGATTCGGACTCCCTATGTGCACCTGCACCATGCGCTTCAGTCCGTGCACTCAGATTGCAAAAATAAGGCCCTTTGTCTTCAAATGTGAATTCATTTCTTAATTTAAACATTCTCACATTTAGGTGGAAACCAGGTCAGGTGAAAAGGTTTTTGCCATAGTTTTTGTTGTCACCAAGAACCATTTTACTGGAGTTGTTTCAGTTGAGTTGTTTATATGATGCTTTAGATAGTTCTTGAAGTTCCATCACAGGTTATTCCGATCATTGTATTGGTTCTAGACACCATCTGAGGAAGGAAGTCAGTATCTTCAGAGGCAAAGTAAGGCCCTTCTAGTTCTTTTAAATCCTGCTACCTAAAAAGGTTCTCCTGTCATCAGTCTATTCTAAACCTCTTGTCTTTAGTTTATTCATTTTTCCTATGTTTTCTAATTTATGCAGACTTGATTTTATGAAAAGCAACTCTGGAGATGCTTAAAAGCCACACCAGGACATCGTTTCGCTAGCTTTTATTGATTCATTGGAAATATTTATTCTGCTGTGATGCTTGAGGAGAAAGGCAGCAGAGGGCTGCAAATTGCGAAAGTGTCAAAGTTTATTTAAAATTCTCTGTGGAGTTTCTCTACACTTCAAAAGCCTAAGGTCTATCACTGCATGCAGGGCTTTGGAGAATGAGTGCTAGCAAATATTTATGAGTGTGTGCATGCATCTAAGTTTTTTTTAGTTTTTTTTACACAAGAGTCACCTCAGCTCAGTCTGGCAGACACTGATGGTCTCACAGTGGTCCTCTCTTTTAGATGTGATGTGATTAACTAATAACACTAAAAAGCAGTTGCAGGCTCATTGAGTCACAAATATGATGATTTGAATTTACAGTGTGTGAAAACTGTTTTCGCCGACAATTTCAACTTAGTTCCTCCTGCGCCAAGCTGCTGACTCTGTGACTTCGGCTTCCTATGATACATCCCACAGCATTCAGGTCTTTGATGAGCGTGTTGCACCGAGTGTTTTCAAACGGCCAGGCTTTTGTTTTTTTTTGGCATCCTATTGTGGTCTTGTCCAGGTGTCCATGTCATCGCCCGCCGCTTTAGGGAGTTGTGTTTGTGGGAGACGGAGCAGATGGCCAGCAAATTGGTCAAACCGGGCAACACGTTTATCAAACAGGTCCACTAAGCGTTGACTCAAGTGCGGCGGTATACTTCTTCGCTGGTTACACAATGTCTATACCATATTCACAGAATTCTCTACATGCAGCATTGATGGAACACATTCGGTTGTCATTTAATGCCCGCAGTCAGCGATGGCATTTAAAAGCAAATCTTGGCTCATAGGCTGATGGTGTTTAACTGCTAATTGCTAGTTACGTATTTGCTGTCTGATGTTATTGTGGTCTATGTGTGGGTCTATTAAATAAATGGACAATCATTGCTTCACATCTTGAGTTCACTGCAGACTGTGTTTAGAGACACATACAACTGTAAGAATGATGACACATGAAAAATTGAATATGGCTCTATTTAAGAAAGCTGCAGTTGCCCTTTACTTAATAGCTTAATAGCTAATAACTTAATGCAGTTGGCCTTAAAACGCATCAGATATCTTTGGTATATATATATTTATATTATTTTTCACAGTGAAAAGACTTACTGCTGATTCCTGCTCTTCTGGGCCAGAGCTGAAGGCCGCATGTAATTGGAAGCACTTTGTTAATCGCGGGCGTGATAGAGAGATTGACCACAATTGAGCTGAGAGCCATTGTTCATAGCACAGCTCCACTCTTGTGATTCTCGTCCACACCTCAGACCCTACGGATGAAAAACGATTGATGTGATTTGGAGATTGAATGACGGCAAATCGTGTGAAGCTTTGGCATTTCAGTTTTCAAAGTCCTGATTGCTTTTGCTATTTTCAAAGCGCTGAAGTGTTTTGAGTCCCTGCTTGACCATAATGCAGACCAAAGTATAATCTTTAATGCAGTGTACAAAAATGGCATTCATTGTCAATGGTGCGCTTTTGTTTTACATTCTATTCCAGGGTATAATTTAGATCACCTGGTTATTTGGAAATACCTTAGCTGCTAAAGTTATTTTAAGGTTTGGTCTTAGCAGAGTCTTAGCAGTCTAGAAGCTTTCTAAGATAAAAAAAAACCTTCCTTGGGCAAAATTCTGATTTGAAGATTTGGCTCCCTTTCATGAGTGTTAATTTCCATCTTCCATATAACCCGTGTAATTTGGCTTCATGCTAATAAACACTTTGGAATAAATGAGATAATTCTAGGAAATGTAAATTTTCTTCCACCATGATCCATTGAGATGGGCTTTCCCATGACATTAATTTGCATGTAATGCATGTCTCACAACATGAATTTTGAACCATGATTAATTTATGAATGCTATCCAATCATAAGTACAGTCGCTGACTTCTTGCCTTGAACAGTAGACTCACACTGAGAGTGAAACTTTCCTCAGTCTCTAATGCAACTGCTGCTTTTGCTCATTAGTTCATTCTCAGTGGAATCTCTCCTATTGGGTCTCCATGTTTGATTTCCTCACGTTCTAAAGAAATACGACCATAATGTGAACTTTTTTAAAACAATCTCTGCAATGGTTGTCATTAGACTTGTGGAGAAGAGCATCATGGGATAGTTCAAACAAAAATCAAGCATAGCGTTAGTTCTGGCAGGTCACGTTAGTCAAGCTTGCAGCAGTTGACTGTCTGTTGATCACGTCTACCTATAGGAATATGATGTCTATCACAGCATACATATATGAGATCCTTCAGTATTATCAGCTATTGCGTTTCTCTTGAGCTCATTGCCCTCTTCCATCCCCAGCTCCTCCTTTCGTCAGTCAGGATTTGGCATTCAGATTCCCCCTGAAGCGAAAGGGAGGGGTGAGCGTTGGGTGATTGCAATTCACAACCTCACCACTAGATGCCGCTAAAATTCACAAACACTGCACTTTTACACAATTAGTGTACTATTAAAGGGATAGTTCACCCAAAAATGAAAATGTGATGTTTATCTGCTTACCCCCAGTAAATCCAACAAGTAGGTGTGTTTGTTTCTTCAGTAGAACACAAATGAAGATTTTTAACTCCAACCGTTGCTGTGTGCCAGTCATATAGTACATGTGAATGGGTAACAATTCTGTGAGAGCAAAAAAACTAAAACATGCTTAGACAACATGCACAAAGAGCCCTGTGGCTCATGATGATGACACATTGATATCTTAAGACACAAAACAATCAGTTCGTGTGAGAATTCGAGCTGTATTTATATTTTTATATCTGTAGCTAAATCCAACAGCCTGGAACGTGCTTCACTTCCGGTAAGGTCAATATACACGACGCGCTCTTGGGGTCGTGTACGAGATTCACTTCTGGCGTTGGCGTAAACTATGCCAAATCGTGTATACCGGAAGTGATGTCTTTACACGTACATAAAGCCAGATTTCTCACACAAACTGGTTGTTTTGGGTCTTAATATATCAATGTGTCATCATGAGCCACAGTAGCCACATCAAGATGTTTGATCTGGAAATTCACCATTGACACAGGGCTCAATCCGAGGGGCAGGATAAACGGTTGTCTTTCAAACTCCCTCTGCACACGATAGGATAGCGCTACCACCAAGCAGAGCAACGAAGGTGAAACAGAGCTCGCTGACAGATTAAACATTCACCGTATCCGGTCGGCAAAACTCCGAACACATCTTCCTTTTTTAAGAATGACTTCAGTGCCGTTCTTTGTTCTTTTCTCAGAGAAAAGCTTAACTCAAGTCTTCCAGAGTCGCGGTCAAAGCTGATTCGAAATCCGCCGCCGTTCGCCAGTTTCTGTGTTTACTAGAAGCACGCAAACGCAACTCGGCCGTTGTCATTATGGCCCCGCCCACTGACTCTATACACGATGTGATTGGCCCATCCAGAGTGAGGGGAATACAGCTCAAAAGGGTATTGAGAGTTGCTAGACGACACTCGCGGGCAGATTAAATTTGCTGCCGCTAGATTTCTAGGCTAGAGCCACAGGGCTTTTTATGCAGGTTGTCTAAGCATGTTTTTTTTTTTTGCTCTCATACAATTGTTACCCATTTACATGCATTATATGACTGGCACACTGGAGTTAAAAACCTTAATTTGTGTTCTACTGAAGAAACAATCACACCTACATGTTGGATGCACTGGGGTAAGCAGATAAGCATACATTTTCATTTTTGTGTGAACTATCCCTTTGAGTAGGATATTACCATTTAACGTTTTCAATAAGTGTTCTATTTAGAATTAATAAGTCATGCTGAAGTTTACATTGCTCTGTTTGAAGTAGTACATAGTGTATGATTTAAAGTTTTAAATTAGTACCATTTAAAAGTAATGAATTATGTTTTAAATCTGTGTTTGATTAAGAATTATCATGACGTAGATTCAATATATGAAGTTGATTATATTGTTTGTCTGTCTGCAGTTTTCCGGGCTTTACCTGCTGTCCTTCTTCATCATCGTCCTGGGACTGGTCTTCTACTCCTCCTCCTCCACCTACGTGGCACAGGATCCTCGCGTTTATAAACAGTTCCGCAACACGGGAAACGCTATCACAGACACGCCCACTGTGGGGCCCCTGGAGCCTTCAGTGACCTATACGAGCCTGGGTCAGGAAATAGAGGAGGAGCCTCGTATACGAGTAGCCTGAAGTGGGCGTGGTCTCCCAAAACCAATCATCCACTGCCCGGCCCAACAGTGTGTAGAAAAGTGAAAGATAACGATCACTGAATGATGTAATCAACCACGTAGCAAATGAGTACACTGTGATCACGAACTGTCAATAGGTAGCAGTGACTTCTGTATATCTGAGTTATCAGATCCATCATGTATAGAGATGATTTCACCTCATTGCCTCTTTCCCCGTGGCAAATTAAGTGTTTAGAAGGAGTTGTGCTGACTGTTTTGTCCAAATGCTCACTTGTGAATGTTTTACTTTCTTATACGAGCACAAAGGGTTCATTGTATCTGAAAGTTTGACAAGGTTCGCCTCACTACAGAATCGAATATTTTAATTTATGTTAAAATGAGACATGTCTCTGGAAAACTGCATTCTGAGTTTTTAAATGCTGATTTGAGCCAGTGCCTTGCCATGTAATATTATTGTGGGTTCCATTTAGCCAATAAGAAATCATGACTTCTAAAATATCATCAGTATTGAACATCATGTCATGATTGCATATTGTATTATCTGCTCAAAAGTATAAATATTTCCTAATACAAAAGGGGTAAAAAAAGAAGTGATTTTTCATCCTCCTTTAACTGTTATACCATATTCACTTTTTTATATTTGTCATTGTCTGTTTTGTTTTAATTCTGCCAAGGAAGGGTACATGCATTTGTATTAAATATTAAAGTCTGTGTAATAGCAATTGATTGTAAACTTGTAAACTATTTTACGGCACTTGACTTTGTTTTATAAGCAGTTCAGTCTTTAATTATCTTCTTATTTGGATAAAATCCAGTACAATACATGTGTAAAGTTATTCTGAACTGATATCTACGTTTTTTTTCTTTTTTTTTCTCTTTTTCATTTTTGTCATTTAAATATTGGAAATTCTTAATGTGTCTGACTTGCTTAAAATAAAGTATATTTGTCTTAAACTCAAAAAAAAAAAAAAAAAAAAAAAAAAAACATGAATGTGACAAGACTTGGAATATGTTTTTGACATTACAAAACAATGTCACATCATAATCAAACTTTTACTTAAAGCAATTGTCAAAAATGAAAAATCGTCATCATTTACTCACCCTTGTGTTGTTCCAAACCTGTATGAGTTTATTTTTTCTGTTGAAAACAAAAGAAGATATTTTAAATAATGTTGGTAACCAGACAGTTGATGGTAGTAGCTATTGACTTCCATAGTATTTTTCCATCCTACTTTCCCTACCGCCTACTGTCTGGTTACCAACATTCTTAAAATATCTTCTTTTTGTGTTCAGCAGAAGGAACTCGTACAGGTTTGGGTGAGTAAATGATGACAATTTTCATTTTGGGTTGAACTATCCCTTAATGCATCTCAGCTGACATAATGGTGAAAACTATACTTTTTCCTTTAAATTAAATATTTAAAGATGAAATATGTGATGAAATGAATGTGTGATGAAATATATAACCTTGAATCATTCTGGTTACAAATGCCTGTTGTGTAGAAGGCAGGCTCTTACAGAAACTGGGTTGCACAATTTCTTTGCACAATAATTGCATATTGCATATTGTGCACAAAAATTGCACAATAAGTTCCTATTTACATTATAACACTGGTTAAAAAAAAAGACTTTTAGGCTATTAATTTGTTTGAAAAGAGAAAACATTAAAAAGCTGAAAGCATAGAAAAGAAAAACATAAATAATTCATACAATGGGAAATATAGACATAAAAGAATACTTTATTGACTCCATGGGAAAGCGTATAGGTGCAGGACAGCAACCACATTAGAAGTAAAATGCACACAAGTTCACCTCTAACACAGAATTTCAAGATAGGCAAGACAAGTAGAATAAATTTGCATTACAAAACACAGCAAATAAGAAATGCGTTTTTGTCATAGCTGTTGGGAAATTAAGCGTTTATCTTATAAATATTTATTACATAACGTTTCAATTCGACCTATCCGATTGCCTTGGCGAATGAAAACGCTTGCTATGTGAATGTTAATTAGATTAAGCAGGTATATTTAAAGGAACCTAGATGGCGTGACCTCATTTATATTTATGAGCTGCTAATATTCATGAGCGACCTCTTTCCTTCATCACCACCCCGTGACCTCTCTCAGGTGGTTTCTTCCTAACCTTTAACACCTGCGGAGGTGGCTGCAAACGGGGCGGTGACACCGGCACAGGTATGGCAGACCTTAGCACGACCTGGGAGTGTGAGTTGCTGGAGCAATTCTCTTGCCTGACTGCCGCCACAGAAGAGCTCCATCTGAATACATCAGATATCACCTCGGAAAGCAGCGACAACACAACGGGCTTATTGCATTTAAGTGAGGAAGTCCTCCTGGTTATATTGAGGAACTTGGACCCAGTGACGCTGCTGAGGCTCGGCAGCACGTGCAGTTTACTGTTCCGAGTTTGTTCGTGCAACTCTCTGTGGACCACACACTTCCAGGTAGGCTACAATTTGCCTGGAAACTGAGATTTTAATTCATCACAATGAGGTTCTTTTGAATTAGGCTAATTCGCCATTTATGCATGGTATACCAGAAGGTGGTGCACTGTGTGTCATAGTCATGGACTGTAAAGTTGTCGTGCATCCACAGTCATCAGTGGGTTGTGTACAATATTTTAATAAAAAGGACGCTCTATAGTAAGTTACTGGGTGTGGCTGTGGTCGCTCCGGTTCAATCACTTCAACCAGTGAAATACTTTAACACTTTAAACTTTGGCACTTAAATCATATGCCATAGCCAGGGGGAAGATTTAAAGGGATAGTTATATTAAAGAGTAAAAGTAAATTACATTATAATTTATTATAAGAGTTTATATTTAACATGTCCAAGCTTGGCAACTTCTGTTTTTTTTTTTAAGTTCATCTGTCCATCATATAACATGCTCCTCATATATCCTGAGGGTTAATAAATGCCTTCTGAAGTGAATCAATGCATTTAAAGGGATGGTTCACCCAAAAATGAAAATTAGCCCATGATTTACTCACCCTCAAATCATCCAAGGTGTATAAGACATTCTTCTTCAAGACGAATGAAAGTTGAGTTATATTTAAAAAAGCCTTGGTTAATCCGAGCTTTATAATGGCATTAACTGTTGCTGTTTTTGAAGTCCATAAAAATGCATAAAAATGCAAAAAAATTTTTTTAAAAATTAAAGTTCCAACCGATCGCTGTCAGTGGAAAAGTGTTGAAAGTACCTTTTCGGAGACGTCTACCTGGTAGCGTAAACCTTTGAACTGCAGAGGCACTTTCAACACTTTTTCTATAAACTGAATACGGAAGGCGATTGGCCAGAACATTAACTAACATTTATTAAAAAAGTTTTATGTATGGATGATTTTTTATTTTATTTACTTGCTTCCAAAGGCATTTATTTACCTCCAGGAGTTGTGTGGAGCATATTATTTGACGAGCAGATGTTTTTTTTTTTAAATGGACTTTCATAACAGAGCAACAGTAAAAAAAATATATATATATATATAACTCCACTTTTATTCATCTGAAAGAAGAATATATACACCCAGGATGACTTGAGGGGGAGTAAATCATGGGCTAATTTTCATTTTTGGGTGAACTAAACCTTTAAGGTTGATTGCTTTCTGTATTTTGAAAAAAGTGTAACCCTTTGCGCCTCTAGCGGTTTAGAATGCTTAGGAGCGTAATGCTCAATGGTGTGCAATTAGTGATGTCCGGTTCGTGAACGACTCATTCTTTTGAACCGGTTCTTTTTTTTGTGAACTGGTCGAACCAGTTTACCAAATCGGACTGAATCGTTCTAAGCGGTTCGCCTCTCAAATTAGTGCTGCTGATCCACAAGTTACTAAAGTTACTCACTTTCTGACGAGTGACAGTCCCTCTGACTAGAAACTAATATCCTGGGGCTGTAAGAGTTCTCTTAAATGGCCGTAAGTTCTTAGTTAAGAGTTTTATCTTAAAATCTATTCACAAAGATGCTGAGGCTTAAGTCTTAAGGGTGAGATGCTCGTTGCTATGGCTGATGCCATCACGCTTACTAACTATGGCCACAGTGATTGGCTGATAGGGGAAGGGTCTCTATCAGTGATTTAATTCTATGAATATTTTGTTGAACAAGATTTCACCTTGCTATATTCAAATAAAATGTTTAAAATAAGATCGTTGCCTTGTTCAAATAAAGATTAGAAATAAAGACAAATAAGTGTCACTAGTTAAACTATTACATGTTCAGCTAATTGTCAGACGCTAACATGTCTGCATCTTGAGATTGCAGAATTCAACAAAAATTATGTTTTATAAACAAAGTTTGTGAGGAGTCCATCTTATTAGCGTGAGAGGCAGTGTATATATACACAGCCAAGAGCTGACTTACCTAACTTTAGTTACCTCCACAGTTTTCTGCATCCCTCTGCCACCGGTTCCTCACTCCCGTTTGGCGATACGGGACAGAACTCTGGGTTTGAACTAAATTCCAAGCTCTGAGCCCTCAATTGCTTCGGACAGCACGTCAAGTATGCTGATATTGTTTTACTTTATATATTGCCTCAATGCTGTATAGTGTTGGCGGATTGCTACAACAGCCATTAGGATTGTTTAGGGATTTGGTTTTAGTGACTTGGCAGTCCTCTTGACCTAGTGTTTCACAGATTTAGGATCTAGTTTTAGTGCTAAACTGCTTTGTGAAATACTCTTGGAGCAAACATTTTGGAGTCCTAAAATTAGGACAGACACACTCATTATTTTAGCCTGACGAGGTCAATTCTAGTCAGAATATGAGTCTGAAAGTGCTCCATTGGGCTGTGATTATGGGGCGTGTTTCAACCAAACCAGGAAAGACCTCAATTGTATAGACCTACAACCAATCAGAGCAACGGAGCGACGCATTGTCAAATGTCAACAAAGCTCAACTGCACTGTGTTGCCCATGGTTGTTTTCTATGTCTGCGGGTTGAAGCGACTATTATGTGATATGTAGACCCATGATTGCGAATTTTAGCAGTTAACCTTGCCAAAATAACACACATTTTACCCCTCAAACGCCATCCCCCCCCCCCCCCCCCCCCCCCTGAGAAGCTATTGTTTAGGGCTAGTAGTTGGCGGGTTTTGTTGTAAAAACTTGGCAACCCTTTCCTTATGCGCGCTGAAATCAGGCTGTAATACACGATCTTTGCCGGTGTTGTAAAAAAAATAAAATTAAATGATACACAGAGTATTTACCCAACATGATCATCATTTCTGAGAGAAATTGTGAAGGTGAATGCATATACAAACAAGCTCTCCGTTTAGGATTCGAACAAATATAATCCAAGCCCCTTTGATGACGTGCATGATTACGTTACTGTTTATCATCTGTTCGTCATCGTCTAAAGCCCGCCCTGATTTCATTGGTCCTAACAGTTTCTGTTTGGGGATAATTACTCTTGTATGGAGCAAGGCCAGACCGAACCGCCCGACCTAAACATTTTGTGGGCGGGGCTGAGTTCGGCTGGCATTCAGGCTACCATTATTTAAGAGTTTCTCCTAAATCGGCAAGTTGGCTTTTAGCCTTAAGATGTTTTGTAAATACGGCCCCTGAAGTAGATGTAACTCTAACGCCAACATTTCACTGAACTGAAACACGTGCTCCGAGAACTGAGAACTCATGAGCAGTTCATTGTTTTTCATTTTTGGGTGAACTAACCCTAAATGAACGAAAAGTCTTGAGTAGGCTACACCTCGCAATTAGGACAATTACAATGCTTTTGTGTTCTCTTGCAAATGTTTTCTCAATGTTAGAGTTAAGTTTCTCTGGGGATGCAAAACATTTGTGACAACGTATTGCCACAATGTTCCTTCCAATATTTTTTAGGCCTAATAGCAATACATGTTACATATTCCCATTACATTAAGAGCCTTTGTGGGATTTATTTTTTGGTTTTCTTTTATTTTGATCCACAATTTTCTAATTGAATGCAACCATCACTTGTGCTAATCCTCTCACAAATGTCTCTTGACAGGTTTCGTTCGGGGTTAGTCTGTCATATACCCACGCCCGGTGTCCCGTAACGGCCAAAACAGCCTTCCGATTGGTTTTTATGTGGCGATCCCTCTTCAGAAACATCCACTGTAACCGTGCGTTTCAGGAGAAGCTCTTCGTGGAAATCCCACTCGCACCACACAAGTACTGGATCCAGTGGCTTGTGCTGGAGGAAAGTGTCCCCTTGCCCTCAGTGAGGCTTCCCTGCAGTGAAGTGGAGAACTTGTGGGGTGTCACCACAGATTTGTTCCAGGACAAACTCCAAGGTTGTCATATTCTCAGCTATCACCTGAGGTTGCCATGTTTATTTAAGTTTAACATGCTTTATTATTGTTTCCCAGAGAGAACTGAAGATTGTGACGCCCTCAAGTTTGAATGGAGGGAGCTTTATCATCTTGCATTGAAGCATCATGGTAGTGCCTCGCTGGTCTTCCAGCATGTTCTCAGCCAACACCAGAACAATGGTGAGAGATTTGCATCCCATTTAATAAAACATGAAAACTGTTTTATATAACTTGAGTCTGGAACGTAGCAGTTTGTAGACCTGTATCCTTGTCTAAGGCAGGGTTTCTTTTCTTTTTAAATGGGTTCTGAGGGCCCCTAGGGGATACATTGGAGTGCTAAGGTGTCAGTGGAAATGTTTAGAGGGTGTAAAAATAAAGTTAAATCAATGGATGAATAAAACATTTTTTTTATAAATAAATGTACTGTATGCATCTTAAAGTATAAGTTGAGAAAATAAATGTAACATATCTCTCTCTTGTTTAAAAAAAAAAAAAAGTTTAATCAAGATTGATTATTGTTTAAATGAGATTTAAAAAAAAAAAAAAAAATTGTCTGTATGCCTGACTGACTGATTTTTTATTTATTTATTTTTTTGCAATCCTATTAGATCATTCAAAACACTGACATGGATCTAAAACTCTGGTATGAAATATATGTATACCGTATGATGATGACTTCGTTTGAATCGTAGGCTATGATGCAAGTTAGTATAGAAGTAGGGCTGGGCGATATGGCCAAAATTTCATATCCCGATATAGCTCATTTGATATCCCGATAACGATATACATAACGATATAGCAATTTTTCTGTTAATTCAGTTTATGAATAGTCTATACAAAATTGCAATGTGGAAATGCAGTTTGAAATGATATAGCCTACAAAACAAATAAAGGTAGTATGGACTACATTTTTTTTTTTATTTAGAACCTTTTTTTCAAGCAAGACTGTTGGTAAAGTTATCACCTGCCTAGGGATGTTAACCGATGACCGTTTGACCGATGGCTGACCATATCAACGTTAACCGATCAAAGTTGTCGGTTAAAATAAATAAAAAAGTGATCTCTAAATTAGGCTATTATACAGTGGGCTAAACGCTACAGTTAGCCGTCTCATTCCAAAATCTTTTTGTGTGATTGAACATATCCCTCGCACTCACTTTTTCATAACTCGCCTGTTTGTACTTAATAAACCAATAAGAACATTTGGCGCGAGGTCACAGCGTTTGGGTTTGCGCGCTCACAAGGTTTGCAAAAAGTAAACACTCGAGCTTAGAGTCAGGGCAGACGACAGGATGGAGCGTCATTCCGCATAAGATGGGCTTACATTTGGAAATATATTACATCTTCATTTCAGTGGGAACACATAAGGTGTTGATCGTCTTTCTTTATTATCTCTATTATTATTGTTAGCACTACCTCGAGCTAAAGCGGCGTCTCTTCGGAGCTGTCATTTTCTTGAATGAGCCGCGGCAATGTTTCAAATGATCTTCTAACGCTAGACAAACGCCTTTATTTACAACGCGATCACCTTAACCAAACCATTTCGAAACTAAGGAGCCATTTGTCCTCTGATTACAAACAAGCTCCTCTGCGGCGCGTTTGCGGGACTCGTGTTTCGCGCTGTGGGGGATTTAAAAAAAGTGACGTGAGTGGAAGGGAGGCGGCAGCGCGTGTGTGTGTGTGTGTGAGAGCGAGAGAGAGACAGAGGGAGCGCGGCTCGCGGCTGTTATTTCAAATAGCGCAGCTTATTTTAAACTAATCGGTTAACCGGTTTCAACCGGCTAATGAGGCTCGGTGGTCGGTCAAGAAAATGTTTAGTTTTCGCCATCCCTACACCTGCCATTAAAATATTTCAATATATGGCTATGGTGTGCCACGCGTAAAAGCCCGCTGCAGCGTCTGTGTCTGAAGTGTGTTTCGAGCACTTTTGCCACCACTCTGGCATCATTACTCTGATAATTACCCTGGTCTGAACCGCGTCTACTACCGTCTTCCTCCATGTGTGTTTATGTATTGCAGTGTGCATGGGCATGCCGTGGCGTGAGGTGCATCTTGACGTGAAATTCTGCCATAAACGCCTTATCGTGGCGTAAGCGATAGAGCCTTATATAAAACGATAGACATTTTCTATCGTCCAGACGATATATTTCGTCATATCGCCCAGCCCTATATAGAAGAACAAATCCTAATCCGCATGTGTAGCTAGTGGTAAACGAATAGTCAGGTAAATCACAATTTGGCAATTGTGGTTTTTACCTGAGCTGAAAAGAGGTAGGCAAAAGAGGGCAACTTGGGAAGTCAATTATACAAATGGATCTTGAGGGGAGTAGTTTTAAATTTTTGTTTATCAATACACCATTTCATGTTGCATTTTTATTGGCTAGTCAGTGGACGTAGGTCATAGCAGCAAACACTTTCTGAGTTGATCATGCTAAATTTCTGACGCTGAGAATATTATTGCAGGCTATCTTTGGTCTGAGACCGTGATAATGATAATGGCCTTCTTTGATACTCTCTCACTGTACAACATAGGACAACTCTTTAGGAGCACAACCACATAAATCACCACGATTGGTCATCTTTCTTCTGGGTCAGCCCAAAATCATACAGTGGGTGCATCCCAATTCTTATTTGTGCATCCTTGTTTCCTTTCCTAGCTTCCTTTCCTCGCTCCTCAGCTCCGCCCCTTCAGGAGGCCAGGGAAGGACGCGAGGAAAAGACACGAGGACGGAGGAATTGAATCAAGTGAATTGATATCCTCGCTCCCTTTAATGTCACTTTAAAGCGGTGTCAGTTTGATGACTGCACCGCTGGATTTAGTCAGGATTCTTAAACATTAGAGAATTTGTGCATCACGTTTAGTCGATAAACCACTTCCACAAAGGATACTCCAGTGTATCCTCGCACATGACTCCTCAGGAAGCCTCCTCACTCCTCCCTCCTCGCGGTGCAATTAGAGAATTGAGATCTACAAGATGGCTGAGCTCCATCGGTTTCCGGGTCATAGGATGGAGGACGGAGGAGCGAGGAAACGAGGAGGGATATTGAGAAGCACCCAGTGTGTACCGGGCATTAGGGAACAGGTTGTGATTGGATGTAAAACTTGTCTAATTGCAAGGTCTTTAGGACGCTTAATGGCAAAATAAAAAGTGTATTAACCAATGTTGCGCATATTGTGATTTTAATATTTCTGAAAATGTAGTATATTATGCATCACCTTACCTTAGTGCTTTTTGAGTGCTGGAGTGAATCCAGTCTACTAGATTTTTTGCAGTGCATTTAGTAAATGAATGGCTGGTTTGTAATTGCACTTATACTGTGGACTTACCCAAAGGGAGTCGGGACATGAGGGTGTCTGGGTGCTATTGTTGAACTTTTATGTCTTTGATGTATATGTTTTCATTCTCCTTCTGAAAGTAATGGGTTTTTTTTTTTTTGAAGAAGGGTGAAGTTATCTTTTTTTTTTTTTTTGCGCTGGTGGATCACTTCAAACTGCTGATGGACCCTTGATCGGAGAATTGGAATGTGCTGTGTGATGTTCCTGGTAAAGGACAGTGACTCATAGTTCACATTCACCTGCTAGTTCCTGTATCATATAATACACTACTAGTAAATGAAAGGCCATGCTTTATAGCTGTTAACTTTGAACAGGATGTGGTGTGTCCTGGTCAGTGTCAATCTAAAGGTCTTTAAATTTCCACCAGTAGTTTGAGTTCCTTCTGTAGGGTTGCAGAAAGGTGTAATTGTGCAGGCTTTACTTCTGAAATATCTATGTATTATTGAAGTGTTTCGGCTTAAAGGGGTACTTAGGCATTTTTTTTTTTTTTAAGCATTTGTCTTTTACCCCATGATACATTTTTTTTCTGTCTTTTCTTAGTCTAGAAGGCACCAAATTACTACTTACTTATTTCTACTAGGGCTGTGGGATTAATCAAAATCGTAATAAAATCACATTTTGAGCATGTGCGATTTCTAAATGGCTTTTTGGCACGATTTTTCAGCGCTCCTGGCCCAACCCTCCAAGTATTCTATCCGAACCAATCAGAATCAGCGCGCCTACCGTAAATTGAGCGTGAGACCGGAACAGACTGGGCATAACATATCAACATATGAAATAAAAAAAAAATATTATTGGCTAATTTTTAAACAAAGCCTAAATAAATAGGCTACATTTTCTTCAACCCATGGCCGACGAAGTTGGCGCATTAGGATGGACATTGTCCTTTATGGCAGCAGATATAACTTGCAATACATTAGACGTTTTAGCCATACAGAAAGATATGAGCAAGACATAATTATAAACCATAAATTGTCTACTTTTATTTGTGTACAGTCACAAAGGCCGTTGATTCAGAGAACATATTTTGCATGCTCTCACTTAAAATGCTGTCTTCATTTCAATAATTTATTTTGTTTCTAAATTCAGTTCATATTTCTAACAAAATTCAAAGCCAAAATGACAAAAAAGAAAACCTTTGTTACCACCATGCAAATTCAAACATTTTGTTCTTTTAATTTTATTTAATACATGGATAACATGCTTATCCTTCAATTAAAAATGGCTATTGTGGTGCTGGGATATACACAAACTTACGAATTTTGTACACTTTAGTCTGGGTTGTTTTTGTCGTTTTGATTACCTACGTTAATCAGTGATGCACGGGTTGATCCAAAATGAGCAGGTGCCTGCGGTCACCTGTGATCACGAGTCATCCAAAAATATTTTTAATGATGTTTGGGTTTTGTCTGAAAAAAGGCGTTTGGGGGGTAAAATGTGTTATTTGGGCAAGGTTGCCTGCTAAAATTCACCCTCATGGGTCTACATATCACATAATAGTCGCTTCAACCCACGGACATAGAAAACAACCCGCGGTAAAAACACGGACTTGGAATCACAGTGCAGTTGAGCTCTGTTGACATTTGACAATGCTTCGCTTCGTTGCTCTGATTGGTTGTCGGTCTATCCTATTGAGGTCTGGTTCAGTTGAAACACGCCCCATAATCACAGCCCAATGGAGCAGTTTCAGACTCATATTCTGACTAGAATTGAGTATGACCATGTCAGGCTACCATTTTAATAGGCTGCTTTTAAACTCATAGCTCCGTAATGTCAGATTTATGTATTTTCTGAGAGGGGGTGGGATTGGAGCCCTGCACGGGCCTCAAATCTAGGCCCTAGCCCGGCCCGTGTCCGACAGCTTATCAAAGTTCTCAGCCTGAGTCTGACTGGAGCCCGTGTTTAGGGTAACATTGTTGCAACCATTAAAATAGTTCAGGTGTGTTTTTAATGTCAAAGTAGTTATATTTTGTTTCGTTTCTTAAGTTAATTTAGAAAAATGTTTAGAGCAATTTTGTTTGTTAAATTAAATTTTAAAAAATGTAAGTGACGACCAAGCAGCCAGCGGTCCAACAGTGAGTTAACCGCATGTTTAATCGATTTAGCCTCTGGAAAGCAACTCTTGATTTGTCTTGCCTTTAATAAAATCCATAGATATAAAACACTTCAAGCATCACAATGTTGGTTAATTTAGCCTAGGGTACTATTACCACCACAGTAAAAGGCTTTTTTGATGAGCTGAGGCAGGCTGATACTCCTCGCAATGGCACTCGCAAACGAAACGAGTTAAACAATCTAAACAAATAAAAAAAAAACATACAGGTTGTCTTGTACCTTACACCTCTGCAAAATGAATATAAATCCTAACTTCAATTCCTGTGGTATATGCTCATTTAACGGAGTTCACATCAACGAAAGAAAAAGTTTCATGATGCATTTTATTCCGCAGCTCATTTCAAATTCAAAGACCGCAATATGAGAGCGCGACATAATCACTGGTAAGATCATTTAGTCTCATTAATAAATATATTTTATTTTGGCCATTTGTCTGTTCTAGAGACGTGTTATCAGTTCGATAAAGCTCTAATTGGTTTTCTTTGGATATGTTTAAAATTCACACAATGCGTTTATAATGGGACATTGTATTATAACTGCATGTCTGTTTGTGTTAAAATTGAGAAAAAAAGCTGTTTTTTTTTCTTCTCCATATCACACAGCCCTAATTTCTGCTACATTAATGACCCAGGTTAAATGCAAAGCTTAATGCTAAATCACTGAAGTAACCCTTTAACTAGCTTTGATCTGCATTATTGTTGTCATTGACAACCATATCTTGTATTGATTTTAGAGCACACAGAGCTGGAGTCCATGTACCATCAATACATCCAGTGCAGGTTCCAGTGGCTCTTCACATACTGGTTGTTTCGTCAGCCGACTCCGTACAACAAGCAGCTGCGATCCATATTCCTGCAGTGGAAGAAGCACAGCAAGAGAAAGGTGGCCACCTGGGGTGAAACCCTTTGTGACGTGAGGTACCTGGCCTCCCTGCACCCCATTACCAAAGACTACTGGAGAGGCCGATTGGCCCGGGGAAATGAGAATCTGGGTGAGTTATATTGTGAGGTGCACTGTTTGCCTAGAAATCTAGAAGCACCCTAGCGGCAGCAAATTTTATCTGCCGCGAGTATCATCTAGCAACTCCTAATACAGTCTGAGCTGTAAAAACCAAACTCTGGTCGGGCCAATCACATCGTGTATGGAGTCGGTAGGCGGGACTTAATGACGGCAGAGTTGTGCTTGCGTGCTTTTAGTAAACACAATTTCATTATTATGAATTTTATATTCAACATTATGCAATGTAGTGCTGACAAAAAAACCCTGTAAACTTGAATTTCTCACACAGTAACTTTCATTTTGGATTAACTATACAGTATATGGTAATATAATATGTACCTTGGATAGTGACTATATATATTGTATTAGTGTTTGTTTGTCTAAATCTAATGTGATGCAATATTAATCTATATACACTAGTGGTGTAGTAATACATTTTATTTATTATTATTATAATACACTAGGGGTGTATTAATACATTTTATTTATTATTAATCTTATTTCTCTAATAAAGATCTTTCAGTAAGATTTTGTTTGGATGCTAAAGCTGCTGTCTGTAATTGTGTGTTCAAGATTTACAGAAATCATATGAGAGACAGTACAGTTCAAGTTTATTTGTATAGCACAATTCATAGTCAATGGCAATTCAAAGTGCTTTACATAGAAATTAATAAAAATAGTGGTAATGTGCGCATGAGAAAAAAGAATACTGTCTATGAATTAAAATTTTAAACGAGGATAATTAAAACTGTAAAATAAAAAACACTGAATCATTACGGTGCGGTTGTGTGTTAATATATTTATATTTCAGAGCAGTCTGGTAGGAACCGCTGCAGAGGAGCACAGTCCCTGTATGACTCGCCATAGACAGATCTTCATGTGGTTCTGTTTATTATCCACTAGAGTGCAAAAAGTTACGGACTGCAGCTTTAAATTAAATTTGCTTCCCATCCATCTGCATGAATTGGTCAACTTCTGGTAGAGAATTGGCTAGATCTTAAACTTAGGAACAGTCAAGCAACCTGCTGTATTTGAAGGTGTTTTCTGTTCTTTGTCGGTCTCATGTGGCGCTCTCTCTTGAGGAACTATGCCTGTACCAGTCCTTTGGCAGGAAAAGCGTCTGTATATTTCATGTTACTGCTCCAGTCTCTTTGACTATCATCTCATGTTCTGAGTGTACTTGTTTCTTTCCATCAGGGATTCAGACTGTTGCAAACTACTTCTCCATGTGCAAGTCTCTCATGGCCTGGATCTTGGGCCGCGACTGGGGCAGACTGAAGCGACGAAAGGTACGACCATAGAATGCATGCAGGAAGCTGAGCAATATTTCAGTCTGAAGCAGATATGACTTCAATAAAAAAAAAAATCTTTGGCATCAAGTCATCTCCCCAGTGTGCATTGAGCTTTTGAATAAATTTGACATGCTGCCTTTCCAAGGACTCTTTCCAGGGATTGTCTCCATTCTATTCCAACTGATATCCCTCTTCCCCATCTCAAATGCCAAACAAGTTCCTCAGAGGATGTGATCTTAAATATTCCAGCAGTGCTTTTCCTCTGCATTTCATTAGTCAGTGAAAATGATTTCACAGGTCACAGCGTGAGCAGACGCTCCTATCTAATGGCTGCCTAAATGGATTATAGACGTATCGGTGCATGTCTCAGTCAATTACATTGCACGTCTGAGCATACAAACCCTCCCATATTATACACTATTTTACAACACGTGACCATTCAAGGACACGGAAAGGATCCGACACATTAAATGTGAATTTTAATTTTTACCAGCGGAGGTTAATGACTTGTTTCATGGATTCTTTGGAACTGATAAGTTATGCAGAGCGCACAGTTTAAATATACAGTTTTGAGAATAAGATTTGGATGTACCATAGTAATGTGCAGTTAGCATTTCATAATGTATATTTTTGACTAATGAATATGCAAATTTAGGCCTGCTCCCTTATGCATACACTATTTTGGGAGCAAGGTCAGTCGCACTTGCTGATGTAATGACGTGTCGTTGGCAGGTTTATGAAGACACACTGGAGGGTGTGTATCTTCTGCTGAGGCGGGAGATGCAGGAGACGCTCATTGAGCACGAACGCTTTTGGCAGGTGGCCAAAGTCCAGATGACCCGTGTCTGTACGCTGGAGGAGACTGCTGCAAATTATGTCAACTGGAAAATGATTGAGACGCTCCCCTACTACAAGTCAGTCCTGCTTCGGTCTGCGTTTACGCTTGCTTGCTCCGTTATCGCTTGCGTGCGCGTGTGTGTGTGCGCGCAGTGCTTTTACATAACTGTTCCACTAAACTTGTAAATGAATGGCCAAAATGCATTAAATGACATCTGTGACATCTTTTGGGTGGCTGAAGACACACTTTTGAAAGCGGGTTTCATAGTGAAACTTAGACTCACTGTTAACATCATGTAGTCTAAAGTACAAAAACGCACAATTGTGAACTGACGTCATGCACGTGTTGTATTATCTTCAGTCTGTAGGCGTGTAGTGTTCCCCTACAAAGTGACATCATTTTTAGTCACCTTTTGTGGATCCGTGTGAACCGTGATTGTTTCGACGGCATTGTCGTCTGTATGGGAAACTTTTTAAATGCAAAGGAAAAACTTTTCTGTTAGTAGTTAGTACGTTGTTGTTTAAATGTACCCCAAGCTAACTTAAAATAGATTTATTCGGCTTAGGTTTAATATTGATAGAGATTTATAGTCCAGCACATTGTTCGTGAAGAACGTTTTGCAAAGCTTTTTATAGTTTTTTAACTGATGCAACATTTTGTTTATAAAGCTGTCCCAATTATCGGGTTAGTGACACGCTAATTTGCTTGTAAACACAGCATTTCCCATTGATCGCTCTTCAGGCTGTAAAGTGTTGCTTTGTTACTCAAATCACTTTCCTTTAAACGAGTGGTGAAAACGTTGAGCTTTTAACAGTGGTTGGCTTTCAGACTGGACTTTGAAGCTTTGAGAGTGCACTGGGTGGAGATGGCAGCTTCAAAAAAATAGCCTGCAGTCAGTCAATGGCATCTTTGAAGTGTATGGCGACTGATCTCGATGCTGAACTGAACTCCGCTCTAAAGTCAGCCCTAGCCCACAGCATTAGAGTAAACCAAGATCAGTGGTGTGAAAAGTTAAGTGGGATGTTCCTTTAGGGCGATGGTCTTGCGCAAGCAGATGTGTGTGTGATCGAAATGGTGAAGTGACATGACTGAATGGCATGGTGCTTTTTCAGCATGCAGTGATTGATACTGGATTTAAATATTTTCATGCAAGTAAAATGGCAGAAAAGTGCTGAACTACATGAGAAGAACCTCTAATTGGTCATTAGCATTCAAGCCATCAGTGCTGGTTTTAAATTTATCCAATTCATATTTGAAGAGGTATATGTTTGAATTTGTGCGCAGTAAACACGCAAGCCCACGCTGTTTTCTTAAGTGTTTTTCATCCAGAGGGGTTGTTTGAAGCTGTAACAGTCATTATACAGAAGGAAATATCCAGAGAATGTGAAGATGAATGCTTCGTTGTTCAAAAGTGCTTGGCTTTTATGTTGTTTTTGCTTTTTAATTCTCTTATTGGTTTATTAATGAAAGTTGTCTTATTTCCCAAGCTAATGACACAAACAAATAATTAGCTGTGTCGTTGCTTTCATTAATGTTTATTAATTTTTTTTTTTTAAGGCTTTATCTGGTGTCTGGTAATTCGGTGTACCTGGATCATGTGCAAGGTTTCTTGCGTAGAAAGAGGATAATCCGAGATTGGATTTACCTGGAGGAGAACATCTGGGCTAGACAGTTGCTTCCTGAATCGCTCTACACACTGCTGGAGTTTGACACCAAGATCTCTCAAGGTGGGTTCAACAAACACGTGTTGTACAACAGACCTAAAATGACCCTTTCCATCTAAATCACTGGCTCTCAATCTGTGGCGGGGGCCTCAAGATGACTAAAAATTAGGGCTGGCTAAAAAAATAACAAATATATTTGATAAAAAAATATATATATAAACATACACACATACACAGGGCTGACATTAAGCATGTTCCTGTTCAAAATCGTTCATTCACTTGTCTGAGTAAAAAAAAATTGCTTGGAAAGTTTTTTTTTTTTTTGTGCGTGTTGTAACTAATTTATTCTGAAGCAATATTCTCACCAGTGTTCAATCAGCTTTGACATATTTAAATCTGCATATTTGTGAATTTTTATTTTAATTTTTTTTTATTGAATAATTTCAAATTTGTGATATTTTTACCTTTTTATAAAGGGCATTTCCCCCTAATCTTAGGCTATGCTTCAGGTTTAATTTTATATTGTTAAATTTGATCAATATATTAAATTAAGACACTATAAGGGCTGTTAACAATAAATAATTTACAATGAAAAATTACAACTGCCATAAATAATGTTTTGAATAGACACATAAATGTTAGAAAGTATGTTTAAACATGAAACTAAACCTCCAGTAGGTGGCAGCAGGTGGCCATCTTAATGAGTCGGCCATTGAGTCGTTCATTCAAACGATTCTTTCAAACACTGAATCGGTCAGTAACACGTGCTGTGAGACGCGCATTACGGTTCTGCTGTGTGTGAATGATTTTCGCTGCTGAAATAGAACAAAAGCACTCAATGTTGCATCTAAAATGTAAGTGACTTTAAGTGAATGTAAATGTAAGTGAATGTTAATTAATTGTTTATGAAGCTGCCATATAAAATGGCACTGCTTCCCAGTCGTGATGGTATTCAGGAAACAGCTTAACCGCTCTAGTGTTGTAATTTCTCCTCGAGAGCAAGGGGGTAATCTAGCACTCGGAAAGCGTTCCACCCCTAGGGGCTGCCATTGCTAACCAAGCCATCACCTGCTGTTAGCATCCCATTGACTCCCATTCATTTTTGAGTCACTCTGACAGTGAATAACTTTACATCTGAGACATTTAAAGACTCCATTTGTCCATTGTTTATTTCTAAAGAAACACGACAATGTATAAAAGGCTCCGTTACCTTGTATCTTACACTATCGCCCCGCAGAAGCTGTTTTTGTAAAAATAGGCTAACTATTGCGTCATAACCAAAGCGACTCTGTCGCACAGTTGAGAAATTACCGTATAGACAGGAAGAGACGCTCAGAAACAATCTTTTACTGTCTATGAGACAGTCGGGGGGACGTGGAGACATAAAGTCTGATAAAGTCAAGGGGGAAGAATGGGGAGAAGCCGATAGTGAGCCAAAAGCAACGGGAGAAAATATTTAAACAACGTGATTTAGATTTCACTTTCCACAACTACTAGAAGACCTACAGCTGTCAGACAGGAGGCTCACGTCACATCTACGTCGTCAAGCTCAGTCTGAGCCTGCGCAGTTCGCTCAGCCATCAGGAAGTGAGTGCCCCTTGGTTGACTTCATTATTTCGCCGTTGACGTCAATGGGATCGCTCGGTCCATTTCTTTTACTGTCTATGCTCGAGAGGCTGCAAGAGTGTCAACAGCGCGACCTTATCGTCAGTTCATCAAATATTATTATCCACCACTATCGATCACCACTTACACTAAATTACTGTACAATCATTCGTGCATTTTGGTGATTTTCTAGTTATTTTTTGTTTTCAGGCTCTTGTCCGTTGGACAAGTAAATTTTTTTTTCGCTTGTCCCTTTAAAAAAAAAAAAAAAAAAAGTCCATATATATATATATATAATCGCGTCCAATAAATCGGCATAATCTTTGTTTCATATCAAAGTAAAAAAAGCACAGTCTCAAAATTCCAAGTGGATTTTTTTTCTTTTTTTCTTCTTCAAATTCCAAAAATACCGGTTTTGGCGCTCTGTGGCATGACCGATCGCAGTAGCGCCTCAGCTCAAGGGAAGCGGCACGACGGAGCCCATGTGAACTGGTATTTAAAGTGGATGAGATGATCACTTGGAGTGCAAAATGAGCATGTACATCTTTAGGTATGTTAAGAGTACATCTTACCGAAAATCTGTATCGCGCCACACGTAATTGCTCAATCAGTGTTTTAACCACAGAAAGACATCAATAAAACGCCATGTTAGCAATGTCATGTAACATTTACCTCAAAACTGAGCTAGAAAATGAACTCTAGAGAGAAGCATTTAAATAAAATTATAATGAATTTGTCGTGTGGTGCATATATTTAAGATCTTCAATATTTAATGCTTTTAATGTTTAACTAAATCATTTTGACAGCCACCATTTAAATGTTTATTCCAAATAACAATTGGAGTAGAAATGATGGTAGTTATATCTTGTGTAATTAAGTGTTTGTATACAAAGTTATTTTTAACATTCTATAGATATAACATAATGTAGTACCAACTGGTTGGTACTTATAGTTTACAGCATTGGTTTCCTTTTTTTATTTTTATATATCCCTCCCTCTCAAATTTGCCATGTACTGTATCTGATAAGATCTGATCTGTATCTTCTAAATCAATATTGAATGGAAAGCAAATTGAAAGCTTGTGAATAGAAATCGAATCGAATCATGAAATGTCAATACCCATCACTACTTAAAATGATTGCAAATAAGACAAAATAATTAAAATGAGAGAGAACCGCTAAATCAAGATTTCATATTATTAAAAATAACCAAAAAACATCGCAATCTCGATTCAAACAGCCACATGATCTCATCTCGACAATGATTTGCCTGTCTGTTAAACTTTGACAATCACACCGGAAACACTCAAATGTGAGTTTGCGCTGTCGCTGACCCAGAGAAAGGCTATCATGCGTGGATATAACACGGCTTCACAAACCACACACTACTTTTCAACCTCACAGTATCGTTAATTCCAGTACAAATATTCAAATGAGTCAAAGTCCGGGGATATTCAAAGTCTGGGGATAAAGGGTTCTCGCTCTGATATAAACACTCTACAGAAACAATAAATGGAGCTAATCACCTTTTGAAAGTAACTTGGCACTTCCAATAAAAATGTCATTGGAACATTGTAGGTGACAAGTGACTGGTCAATGGTTTTGTCGTGAATCGTTTCAAGAGATGAATTCATCCAGCAATGAAACCAGTGAAGGATCCGAGTCACTGAATCGCCATTTGTCAGAACCTCTAAATTGCATCTTATTTTTAGCTGTCTGTTCAGAATCCTGATGTATTTGAAAGTCGTTATTCTCGATCTATTCAGAATCTTGCAGCTCTAACAGAAGCCACCCATTCATAATATAAACTCGGCTCACTTTCTGATTTCTCCCCGTATTCAATTTGTAAGCCTGGCTGATGCTTTGCTGCCCTTCTGTATTTCTGCTCATTAGACTCCTCTAATTAACATCTGTTGTTTTTGTAGCTGATGCAGTCTTTTCTCAGTTCATCTTGGTTCAGCAAATTTTAAGTGTGGTGGTGTTAATCCTCCGTCGTCTGTGAACGGTCGACCACACACAAGTCACACTCTTAAAAGCGCTTTGAAGCGAAAGATTCTGCTAATGCTAAATGTCATGAACTGTGTAAGTGCCTGTTCAGTACCCGTCAAACATTAGGTTACGCTTCTCTGGGTGATGACTAGTAAATATCTTAATCATACAAGCCCTAAATGCAGCTATTAGGGTTGGATTAACAGTGCTTAGTCGTTTAATTAATTTTTTAAATATAAAAATCATGTGCTCTCATAATCAAAATCAAAGTAACTTCCCCATGCCAGTAAACACACTTGATTTTGTCTTTTGGTAATTGATTGTAATATTCAAGTCCCGTCCTTTTTTTTTTTTTTCTTGTTCGAGGAGCTGTTCCACTCGGTCTAACTTTTTAAATACTACTTTTTTTGTCTGTAGTTGTCTTAAACTTCAAAACATTTGTTAAATGAAATGGATTTGAATCAAATGAGCAAACTGTCATCCTTTAATTAGTACAGTGCCTCCTTTCTGTGGTTCAACTAGTAAACCATCCAGCAAATCTGCAGTCTGCTTTAATCCACCTCTTCCTGTCTGAGCGATCCATCAGTGGTATTGACGATGGAATGCTGTGAAATTTGATAAGGATTTATTAGGGAGCGGTTCCGTCCCTCCGTGACCCAGCGGCGTGAGGAATGATGCACCGTTTATTTGCAGGCTCTGTCTCGAGGCAATTTGTCTTGTTTACCGTCTAAAAAATAGTTGACAGATTTATAGTCCATTCAAATCTACCGGACTAGAGATTTCTGCAATCTAATCTTCGGTGAGGTGAGAAACATTAAGGTTTGTTTGTAGAGCTCTAGGTAAGTGGATGGTTACAATGGCTGATACCTATCAAATTGTATCGTTCGATATCAAACAGCCTATGCTTGAGATGCATCACAGAAAATGAGACTTTGACAGATTTGTGCACTAAAAAGCCCAACAACTTTATCGATGGGTAATGCTTAGTAACAATAATATTGGTAGCACTTTATTCGTCCTGTTCATGCTATGTACTTCTACCCAGTTATTGTAAATACTATAATATTAGGTAATAACACTGAAACTACCCCTTAGCCTGAACTTAACCCATGCAGTTGTCATATTACCCAGTACTTTCTTAGGTACACTTAAGCTGAACCAATAATCATTTTTACAATGTAAATGACTCTTTAAGGTTGTATTTTGTAAAGGTTCCCTTAATTGTGTCCATTTAAAATTGCATATACTAATTAAAAATAATTATATGGAGTGGTTGAATCAATAAACTGTTATCTGAACCACATTAAGTTGATCTGAAAAAAGTTACCGTAATTACACAAACTGTAAAATAGTGAAACATTGTATAAAAATAATGGTAGCACTTTATACTGTAACACTTTACAATAAGGTTCATTAGTTAACATGAATTGCACTTATAAAGCATTTATTTATATTTGTTAATGTTCATTTCAACATTTACTAATGCATCATTAAAGGACACTGAGTAGATCGTTCTCTGGGATGTTTTCATGAAAATCAAATGTGATGAGTTTTATCTCTAAAAACAGATTAGCTTATAACGCTTGTCTATGGGGCAAAGGGAAAGTTAAATTAAATCGCCAGGTAATACCACTAACAAGGCTGAAAATAGCCTCATACTAACACGGTAGCATAATGAGGGTCCCTACATGCAAACCGAAGCATTGAGAACTTTGTAAGTGTACAAAGAGTTTAATAAGAAGATACTTTATTATAACAGTGCATTACGCGTATACAGACAGCAGCCATCTTGGAAAACAGTCTCGACGAGACAAACCACAAACGCTGTGAGTGATGAACTGTGACTTGGAATCTCATATGGGCTGTTGTTTCCGGAAGAAAGCACTGAACGTAACAGAGAAAATAAATAAATCTAAATAAAAATGTCCATGTAATTAGATTTCACAACCTTAATTCCTATCGACCAGCTTGCTTACCACAGCGTTCGTGGCTCGACTCGTCGAGACTGTAAGTGTACAAACAGTTTAATAAGAAGATAATTTTATAAACACAGTGCATTATGTGTATACAAACATCAGCCATCTTGGAAAACAAAGTTCTCAATGCTTCGGTTTGCATGTAGGGACCCTCATTATGCTACCGTGTTAGTATGAGGCTATTTTCAGCCTTGTTAGTGGTATTAACTAGCGATTTAATATAACTTACCCTTTGCCCCATAGACAAGCGTTATAAACTAATCTGTTTTTAGAGATAAAACTCTTCACATTTGATTTTCATGAAAACGCATCCCAGAGAACGATCTACTCAGTAACCATCTGTTAATTAGCCCTAGGGTCATTTCTCACCGGAGTTATCCTTTAAAATCTTAACATTAGTTAATGAACTGAGCTAGCATGAACAGCTGGGTTTTTATTAACTAACATTTAACAAAGATGAAAGAATCCAGTAACAAATATACTGCTCATGGTTAATTAATACATTATACAATAAGGTCAAATTAGTTAGTATTACCCTTTATACTGTATAGTATTAACAGTATGTACATGGGGGACAAAACTGTAAAATGCTACCATGTACTTATTATAGTAATTACAATAACAGTAGCCTGACAAAGCCAGACCCACATCAAGATGTTTGGTCTGCAAACTCACCATTGACAGGGCTCAATCCGAGGGGCGGGATAAACGGTTGTCTTTAACACTCCCTCTGCACGGCGTGCACATAATTGGATGGCGCTACAACCAACCTGAGCAACGGAGGTGAAACAGAGCTCGTTGACAGATTAAACTTTCGCCGTATCCGGTCGGCAAAACTCTGAACACATCTTCTCTTCTTAAGAATGACTTCAGTGCCGTTCTTTGTTTTCTCAGAGAAAAGCTTAGCTTTGACCGCGACTCTGGAAGACTTTGAGTTGATTCGAAAGACTGCCGTTCACCAGCCTCTTTGTTTACTAGAAGCACACTGACGCAAGTGCAATTCGGCCATCATTAAGTTAAGCCCCGCCCACCGACTCTATACACGATGTGATTGGCCTGACCAGAGTTTGGCGTTTTACATCTCAGAAGTGTATTGAGAGTTGCTAGACGAGACTCGCGGCAGATTAGATTTGCTGCCGCTAGGGTGCGTCTAGATTTCTAGGCTACAATAACCGGGTAATAAACCTGAACCTACCTCTAACCTTAACCCATGTGTATACTTTACAGTGGAAATGTACAAATAAATACTACTTATAAACATTTACAATCAAATTGTATTGTGTACATCAGCCACCTTGCTTTTATTTTTGTCTTGGGCAATCCAAAGACGAAAGTTGGTTAGGTTATGAAAGGCTGATCGCCAGTGTCTCTGCTTTGTGTTTGAACAGAGAGTTTACACGGGGACTCTCTGCCAGCGCAGCTGAGTCGACTCATGTGGCTGTACCTGAACTCGGGTCAGGAGCTCTATCTGGAGGCGCTGAAGGGAATGGTGCTACAATGCGCTCAGGCCTGTCTCAACCATCTCGACTCACTTCAAGCCCGTGACGTGCGTGTGGCGTAGACCTGATACACCGACACAAACGTTTGAACTTTTTTTAAAACTTTTTTTAAAAAACTTTTTATACCATGCCTATTCTAAGGAAGGTTTTTTTTTTTTTTTTTGAAGCAGACATGCTTTAAGTGCACACCCATTCATTCTCAATTTATGTCTGAGGAATTTTAGTGCACAAGCAATGTTTTTAGCATTTCAAATGATTACTAGCCTCCTTTTAGATGCTTTTTATTGTAACCATCATGTGAATTTTTTTACTTGTTAATCTAGTCATGGTTAGACTGCTGGTTAGTTAGCTGACCTTGATTTAAGGTTGCTGACTTATTAAAGCACCTTCACACCCCACACCTCAGTCTGATTGTTTATTCCTTCTGGTCATCTCAAACCTTAGTGCAGTGCACTATATAATATAGTTTTGAAAAATGTGTGCTCTGAGAAAATTAATTAATTTGCTGTGGAAAAGCCGTTTAAGTGAATTGCATTGACCTTATACCTTAAGTTTTTATTCTGTACATTTTTCAAATAGTTTACCTAATCTACCCCCCCCCAATTCAAATGGTGGCCAGTCATAGCACCTGAAATGTGCTTTCCCTTATAAATTTGTTTAAATACTCTTGCCATGCTGTAGCTTTTCCAAGATTTGAGGTGTACACTCGCCGTTAATGTTAATCTGCATTAGTGTTTACCTGTCCCAAACTAGATTGATACAATTAAGTTGGTATGAGTTACCAGTCACTTTAAAAACATACAAAATGAAAACGTCACTGTAATCAGTGACCATGGTGAGGTGACCACAAAACTAATGAGCTTATTAAAACTGGGACTCAGATCATGAATAGAATAAACATTAAACCGGTATGCGACTCCTTCCCAGCTAACAGAATATATCAGTTATGTTCATTTGGTGCTTTCATTTCATGACTTGAAAAAGTGAAAGTAGTTAGATGTACAGTGCACTTTTGCACATGGATTTAAGAGCGATAAGAGTGATTATTACGCGATAATAATGAGTACACAGAATAATGTCGGATAGGACAGAAAAGTTAGCCTATTTTTTGAGTGACTTTCCGTAACGAGTTACATAAATAATGTTAGAATGACCGGTACGCTTGACTTAAAGCAGTAGTTCACTTTAAAATTAATAATAGCCCATGATTTATTCACATCAAGCCATCCTAGGTGTATGACGCTCTTCTTCTTGAACACAATCAGCATTATATAAAAAAAACTGTCCTGATGTTTACAAGTGTTATAATGGCAGTGACGGCGTCTGAGTTTGAAGCTCAAATGCACATCCAGCCATAATAAACGTACTCTATGCGTTTTTCATTGAATAAAGAAGGCGGTCTGGCGACGCCAGATATTTATAAAGTTTTAAATATGTATATTTTTCTTAAAGGGTTAGTTCACCCAAAAGTGAAAAATATTTAATTATTCACCCTCATGTCGTTGGACACCCGTAAGACCTTCGTTCATCTTCAGAACACGAAGATATTTTTGTTGAAAGCTGATGGCTGAGAAAGGCCTCCATTGGCATTCAGTACGTTTCCCCTCACAAGACCCATAAAGGTACTAAACACATCGATACAAAGTCCATCTCACTACAGTGGCTGTACAATAATTTTACAAAGTGATGAGAGTAGTTTGTGTGCAAAAAAAATCGAAATAATGACTTTATCCGCCAAGTTATTATCTTCCGTGTAGGTCTCGGATGTGAACTCGCGCGATGGCGGCGCTTCTCCTCTTCTGGGTCATGTATCCGAACGGCGGATATGCGTCATTCTCGCGCATGCATCGAGTTCACATCAATAACTTTGTGGATAAAGTCGTTATTTAGATTTTTGTGCGCACAAATATTTTGTCGCGTTGTGAAATTATTGTACAGCCCCTGTAGTGAGAGACTTTGTATCGATGTGTTTAGTGCCTTTATGGGTCTTGAGTGGGAATGGACTGAATGCCAATGGAGGCCTTTATGAAGCCTTTCTCAGCCATCAGAACACAAAAGAAGATATTTTTGTTGAAAGCGGAAGATGAACGGAGGTCTTACGGGTGTCCAATGACATGAGGATGAGTAATTAATGAAATTTTCATTTTTAGGTGAACTAACCCTTTAAAAACCCATCGATTCACTTCAGAAGGCCGTGTAGTGTATGATGGATGGATGCATTTTTTTTTTGAGCTTCAAACTCAATGGACCCCGTCACTGCCATTTATAAAGCTGGAAATATAGCTCGGATTGTTCATCAAAAAGTAGTCACACACCTAGGATGGCGTGAGGGTGGGTAAACACACCAGAGAAACACTGATCTATATACACTTATTGTAAGCAAAAACACAAACCAATGTAGAAAAATACTTTATTTAACATTTGTACAAATGAAAAGCATTTTACAAAATGGAAAAATAGGTAACACTTTTGAGGATTTTTTTTTTACATAAATAGACCTTTGGCTTTTGTAAAATCTAGCTGGAAAATTAAAAGCTTAAGATTTAAAAGACTGATGTGAAATTCAAACATACTGTTGGGCCAACCAGTGGCATTCAGTGCTCAGAGTCGGTCATGTCAATCAATGCACATTGCTTTGAATTCTCGTGTGTGTATGTATGTGTATATATATATTATTTACAATTCTGCACGCTATCAGATATCACGCTGTCCTGTAATGCGCAATGAAGAGCACCACATACATTCTCCATCAGGTTATTAGCAGCTCTCTCTGCCTGAGAATAAATATGCATTGCTTGTGAATATATGGCTTAACTCACCTGCACCTTTATGAAACATTTCTCAGAAAACTCTCTGCCAGTTATGGAGGATACCCTTCAATTACTGTCGTTCTGCTGCATAGATTCGTAAAGGCACGGAATAATATTAAATATCTGCAGAAATGTGTAATAAATGCTGGTTAATGAATGCAGGTTGCATAGCACGGTATACTTTTGTCATATTTAGCTAATTAATTCTTTTAAAAAGAAAACTAATTCTAACACAATGCACATGCACAAGATATAAGCACATCATGACAATCTCTGTTTGAAATGCTAAACATGCTTGATATACTTTAAATACAATGAGATTGTTCACAACACAAGCAGTATATAAACATTTGTACTGTAAATATTTAAAACATTCGTCACCTTGGTGCAAACATACATGTGCAGAGGTTGACATGACCGCATCTCTGGACTTTACATTATCAACTTATTTATTTATATATATATATATATATTTAAAAAAAAAATCAGCTTGGGGTCAAAATGAACTTTAGACTTGAGTCAAATCCCTTCTGAAACAATCCAGAACCACAACGAATAAAAGAGAACTCTAAAAAATACCTGAGTGAACAAGTTTTTGCATTGACTTCATCTATATTCTTAATAGTAGCAAGGACTATATGTATTATCTGGAATATATAAACTGTCCTAAGCATGTTCAGGAGGTCACAGGAAGTGTATCATCTGCAGAGCATTCTGTTTCCTGTCTAACTTTGGAACTCAACATGTGCAACTTGTTCGGAACGGAACTGTGCCGCAGCGTTAAAAAAGCAGCTCATATTTTATTGTTATTAAAAAGTTAAACGGTGTCCTGAATAGATTAACCTGGATTCCTTAGCCGTCTTATTTTTTTAACGAAACATTTACGCTAGCTTTTATGGAAGCGCAAAAGTACTGCGGATGAGATTTTCCGACACAGAAGATCCTGAACGTCGACCTGCGACCTGTAGCTGTCGGGGAGAGGATGGACCAGCTTCTTTGGGTAAAAATGACTGACTTCATGAAGATTGGAGGTACAGAACAGGAACACAAGGCACTTTAGGACACCAGTTGCTCTACTTTCCCTCAGAGACGATGGACAGGACCAGCAAGGCCTCCAGCAGTCTCAATAAATATTCAAAACACATACTTGCATTCATTCAAGTCCTTGACGATTCAATGTCCACAAGAACAACAAGAAAAACAACAAACTTGTAAAGACGTCCTTGTAAACTGGATTCACAGCTTGGTTCAACCGTTAGTAGTCAGAAAGACCTTGTTTGTTTCTATCAGGTTGACTTTATTCTCCCTTTACAAGCACTGGGAACGCTGTCTGTCCCGACAAGGTGGAAACTGAAGCCTCTGGAGGGGTCGGGGGTCATTGCGTCACACAGTTCTCACCCATGTCCTGTGCGTAACGGTCCGAGATGACAGTCCGCAGCTCGTCGATGTCTTTCCTCAGCTGGCACACCTCCACCAGCTTGGCCCGCAAACCGTCCTCCATCATCGGCTTCTCGCTCTCGTCCGCCGAGCAGCCCATAGCTGGAAGAAAAAGGCAGTGGGATGAGTAGCTGTGTTTACATGGACCCTAATCGATTGTAATCGGACTAAATGGGTACTGTGAATGTGTTTGAGAGTTTTATATGTTATAAGTATTTACATTTGATGCCGAGCAGCAGGGCCAGGTTGGGCTCTTTGCCTTGAGCTCTCTGTGTAAGGACACTGCAAAGGCCCTTAAGATCCATCAGACACAGGGACATCTCCTTCAGCAGGGGCCCGGCCTCCTTCAGACACGACCCGGGGGCCACACTTAACGTCTCCTCGTTTGCCCGCCTTTGATGCTGTGGAGATAAAATTACAAAGTCTTTACACACTCTTCCCTGTGTCACAGAGCAGGGGTAATCAGGACACCGCGTTTAAAGGCGTTTCATTTTAAATTATGGAAGTACAATGAAGCCCTGGCTCGTCACATTCGCCACTGGAGATTTGAGAGAATTGCTATTTTCACCTTCAAATGCTATTACGGACACAAAGAATGTGTCTGAAGTGTTATTTCAGCATTTTACGCTCATCTGCCGTAGTGTGGGAAGAACTTTCAGAGTTTGGACTGTAACGCTGATGACTAAGCTTAGTAATTGTGTGAATCCTGATACAGCTTACCAGCGGAACACATTCTTATTTCTCAGAGCACAAGAATGAAATCAGAAGCAACTGTTTGGAATTACTGGCACCTACACAGCGGGACAAAAGCAAGAGTGGAGGAGGAATTATACCATGAACTATTGGCAGTGGTGTAATACTTCATTACAGTACTTACCGGTAATAATTTTTTGGGGGGAGAATCTGTACTTGACTTTTTATATTTCTGTCAACTTTCTGTCTTACATTTCTTTAAAATGTATACTTTGTCATGTGTCAAAACAAACTCTACCAGGCATCAGTGATAAAAAAAAGAATGACAGCAGACTCTTCTCAGTCGCTATAGCAACAGGCGCATCCTGGAAAATGAAACCAACCTGCGCGAGGACTTGTTCACACATGCTTGCTTGCAGTCTGTGTTCTTCTGACTTTTTGTAGTAACAAAATCCTTTGGGGAAATGTTTTGGAGTAAAAGTATACATTTTATTTAAGAAATATAGTGGCGTTAAAGTAAAGTACAGTACGAAATATTTGCTTATTCGTTACACGTCCGGTGTGAAAGGACCACAAACAGTGCTTTATTTTTCAGCTACATTAGGTCTAGCACTAGCAAGTCAAGAAAAAATTTAAATAATCAAATATAAAACTGCTTAGTCTTAGTTTTCTAATTTAACTATACACTGATTCTTAATATTTTAGTTATTTAGCCAAGCATGTGGTGGTTTTCTATATTTCATAGTTGTTTGATTAAAGGGGGGGGTGAAATGCTGTTTCATGCATACTGATCTTTTTACACTGTTAAAGACATGGATTCCCATACTAAACATGGACAAAGTTTCAAAAGTTAAGGTGGACGTTTGATGGGAACGCAAGTTTTTTGCGATCATGCGTCCCCTTTGACGTTAATGGGGGCGGAATTTCCTTGTATGGGCCTTACGGACAATTCTACCGGAAGCGCGTGAGAGAGAGAGAGGGAGAGAGCGAAAGTAACAGGCTACCCCCATCAAAGCGCTGGCTCGTAGGCTGCTGCACAGGTGATGTGCACAATTACAATGTCACCAAAAAGTGCGTTTTTGGCTGCCAGACCAAGACAGTCCTGCACAGATTCCCCAAAAACCCCGCGGTAAGGCAACAGTGGATGTAATTTGCTTTTCCGGATCAGCAACTGAGTTGCGTGAATGTTTATATCTGTTCGCTGCATTTCGGTGCCGACTGTTTCATAAACAAGGCCCAGCTCGACGCCGGATTTTCCGATCGCCTAATGCTGAAGGATGGAGCAGTCACAACGATAAAGGTCCCAACGTTAGAACCGCAGGCGGTGAGTGAGACTGCTTCAAATGTCTGTGTTTTTGCCTATGCTCATCAAGTAGCCCAAACATGATCACGTATAGTTAATTGATCAATGGAGCATGCGATGTGTAGTGCGTGTACATTTGTTTAGCTGGCCACTATATGTGTAACTTTATGTTTGTGTATTGTAAAAGCACTCCAAACAACAATACACAAAGAGTGGGGAAATATGTTGAACTAAATAAGCGCGCTTCTTCATTCAAATGCGCTACTATTCCGTGTCTTTCTATGTAAACACTAACTTAGCCTGCCGTGCAAAACCAGTCCGCTTACTAACGTTACAATTGTCTACACAAACCACGCGTAAACACACACACACACGTGCACAACTGCACTTCCCACATGTACACCTTCAAAGACAAAAATACGACGATATAATTCAAGTATAAATATGTAAATAACACAAGCCGCTAAGCATATTATATAGTTAGTGTATATCGTACCACATACAGACGTCCTGCTCTAGTCGTTTTTGCTGCTGCTCCTGTTCAACTGCAGCCTCTGGGTCTGATTCCGGATCATAGATGTATGGCTGTATCTGATTAAAAGCCATATTTTTATTTTGAATAAAGTTTT
This sequence comes from Pseudorasbora parva, assembly GCF_024679245.1. Lineage (NCBI taxonomy): Eukaryota > Metazoa > Chordata > Actinopteri > Cypriniformes > Gobionidae > Pseudorasbora > Pseudorasbora parva. Next base: position 38,009,112 of record NC_090186.1, on the reverse strand, counting down.
TTTCCCGCTGTTAGGGATGACACAGCTTTACGACGCACTCGACTCAACACAATAGCAGCAGCGCGCACACGTCATTATTTAGCTCCGCTCACACGACACGGCCCACCCGCTCGGCTTTTTCCGGAAAGACTCGGAACAGCGCATCTTTCTTATATAATTATAAAAAAAATAAAGACTTTTCGGAGATATGCAGGATGCAATGCTACTCTATAGGTACTCAAGACTGACATGACACTGACTGAAAGTGAGTGTTTCACCCCCCCTTTAACATTAATCACACAGAATATTCAGTCTGGCTTTAAGGCCTGCTCCGATCTAATTACCTCAACTATATACGGTCACTAAAGATATATCCGACTGTGTTTACCTGAATACTTGACACACCGTGCATTTTTACATATTTTTGACCATTCAAACCCAAACAATAATCCGCTAAAGAACTGAATTGCGATCGCATGTTGTCTGAAAGGTGTGTGTGTGCCTGTGTATGCATTTCAGGTCAGAGTCCGGCAGCGCGAGCACGCCCCGTGCTGCACGTTATTTTCTCATGCATACATATTTCTGTTGCTTTCTTTGTCATGTGCTGCGCGTATATATTTAACTCTTCTACTTCCAATTTTTAGTGAACGGTGGAAGCAGAGCTCTGCACACACATCCTGACACCTGCTGTCACACATCGATGGAAATTAAGAAATTCAGCTCATATTAGCACTGTCCTCCTTAAAGTACCAGTACTAATAATAGTCCATATCGTACCGTTTGTAATAGCAGCGTATCGCAATACTTGTCTAGTACCGGTATATCGCGCAACACTATGGCTGCCCATAGAAATGTATGGTGAAATTTGGCACACTCAGAGGACAGTCCAAACATTCACCACAGCAAATTGAGTCTCTATCCCAATCCCTCTAACGCCACCAACACTCTAAAGTTTCACTTACATTTGTTCATAACTTTTGCACCATAAGGGCTAGAAACAAAGTTCTGTCATGGATATTTTCCACCAAAACAACAACTAGATGTTTTTTTTCATGACAATCGAATCGGATCATCTTCAGACCATGCTGGCAAAAATACTAAAAGCTTTTTAATAAACCCAACCGTTCTCAAATAACGTGTGAACAAATCTGACGAAGAGCATGCCATATTGGGCAAGAGGTTATATCTCTGCAACACTTTAGCATATTCAGACCTGTACATCACCCAAGCATGACCTGAGGGTTCATGTAGCGTTTTGCCATAGCTCTACCTACTGGTCAGATGATATGAAAAATTGACTTTTTGCTTATGACTTCTGAATGGTTTGTCCAAAATTTGGTTTGCCCAAACCTTTTATTCAAGTCGAATAATACCCATATTTCCCACACTGACTATTGTGGGCGTTGGCCCTAAAATGCTGTATTTTAAGAATGCATTAGCATATTACGAAACTCGGTATGTGTCATCGGGACTATCCCCTGAAGATATATTTAAAAAGTTGAGAACGCCACCCTGTGGTCTAAATTTATAATAAAATGAGCAAAATTTCTAATAACGTAGCCTATTTTAATGAAACTGGTCTTGATATATATATTTGTGATACATTTTCTGAAACTCCCAGCCATGCTTGCTTGACACATTGTTTCTTTTTGTGCATGGCCCTGATTGCTGCTTGCAGCAATATTTTTTTGTTACAAATATGGTGTAAAGCTACTTTTACGTAGCAGTTGCTTAAAAAAAAAGGACACTTTTCGTACTTTCCAGAATCTGTGATTTATTCTACCAAATTACTGTTCACTGATTTGCAGTGTAATATATGCAGTCATCCTCTACATGTGATCTGTTATACTTGGTCATTTATTGTTGGTCACGCACGAGAAACCAAGTAAGAGCATCCTTGCAAATAATCTGGTGTGTCCCTGTCACAGCTCTGTATGATGTACGGTCTCTGCTCGCTCAACCGTTGTCTCGGTGAAAGTCTGTGTGGATCACGCATGACTGCGGCTCTGAAACTTCTTGCTCTCTCACCTTGAGACGGAGCAGTGAAAAATGACGTCCTGAATTCTAATAGCGCTCTGAGGACCAGTTGGGTTATTCATGACTCGACTGCCATGAAAAGCAGGGCGAAGAATTTAATGACACAAAAATGAGCCTTCAATCAAGCTTCTAACTTCCGCCACAGGGCTCATCTGTATCATTTAGGATGAACAAGTCTTAGTAGTACTTTAAAGCTCTTTAGCGGGTGGTCTGGAGTGCCTGCTGTACCTGCTGAAGAGTTGTGGAGAGCGTTTCAAGTTCCTCCTCACGTTCCAAGAGCTGTTTGCGGAGTTCCTGCGTGATCCCCCTCTCCCTCTGCAACTTCTTTTCCAGGGTCTGCAAAGAGGACGTAAGACAGCGGTTATGATGTGCGTCCTAAACAAGCCTGCTTTGATTACACTATTCAGCATATGAATCAACATGCATCCCATCATCCTTCCAAGAATAAAAGCAGATGATAATGCAAAACAAGATTATTATCATCCTAAAGCTCCCACAACGAAAGGTAGGAAATTATATCTTACCGACATCTCCAGAGTGAGTTTGTCAATTTGCTCCTTCTGATTGTTGATCAGCTGAAACAAAAAGGAAGAAATGCCAAATTACACAACCGTGAAATGTGTGATTTAAATGCACAGAGAAGGAAAAGCAGCCAACAAGTTTCTAACATACCTTCAATATAAATTATAAATATAATATATTACATTTAGTTTTGATTTATTCAACAATTTTTTTTGTTGCTTCCAGGGCTCTACATTAACTTTTTTGTGCAGCAGCCAATGTGGCTAATGGTTTTCCAAAGTTACTAGCCACTCAGCATTTTTACTGGCCACGATTCAATCAATATCATGGGGAGCAATTGCCATATAAATATGTTTTAAAAATTATTTGGCCGTTGTCACTTTAAGACCTGGTGCACAGATCCAATTATTCCGGGAATACTGGTTTTGAAAAAGATTCTTAAAAGTTTACGTTCACTAAAAATAGAACAGTGTTTATATGAACACTCTCCAAGACAGACAGTTTGATATTATTGTGTGAATTTTTGACTGTCTAAGTGTAATAAGCACCAAAAAAATAACTGTCTGGAGAAAATTTCAATATATCAGTGACTAATAGTTTTATATTATAAGACCACAAAGCAGCAAATGATGGATACTAGGGATGGGTACCGAAAACCGGTATTAAACGGGCCCCGGGGGTGAATTTTGAAAGACCGTTGTATCGATAAGCTCGGACGTTATCGGTTCTTCTGTCGGTACTTTTGAAAATACACGTGACGAGAGAGAGAGAGAGAAAGAGAGAGACCACGAGCAAAACGACAGAGGACAGAACTAAACAGTCAAACACAGCCTGGTTACACTTTAGATCTGTGATAGTCTGATTTTATTTTAGATTTTGGCTTCCAAAGATTAAAATAATATTTATGTCTAGCGCAACTTATGTAGGCTAATTCCCTTTGCAGCAGTAGCCCACGCTGTCATTTCTCCATAAAACTCAAACGCAATGACAGAATCAGCACGATCAGAGATTGTTGTAAAATACAGTCTAGCTACTGTTGGTAAATTGTGGGATGCGTTTTAATAATAAAAAGAGCGATTAAGCACAAAAATGTGCGCAAGAGGATGTTCCCAAGTCGGCGCGCGCGCTCCGAAACAGCCGCAACGAGACGAGCAAATTACACTTTCGGTTTCACACTCGCGTCTAAACGATCAAATGTACACAAATATCTATGTCAAAATCCCGGCTTGGAGAGTCTCTTAAATACAACAGTTTAACAGTTTTAGTTTGTGTCTAAAATGGACGTAGTTATTATGGATATAGTCAGGAGAAAGTGTGTATCTGCCTATTATCAGTCGCCTAGAGCTGCACATCTGTCTTAAAGAGGCAGCGGTGTAAATAAACATGCTGACGAATTACTGCGAATTAAACAACCAAATGCAAAGAGAAAATCACTCACAGCTCTTGAATTAATAACTTCAGCTTTATTACACATTATTTTGGCTATTTATGATAAACTATGCAGTGTTATTTTACTAGAATTCTTCCTGAAATTAAAGCACTGTATAGGCCTATATAATGTGTATTTTTGTTAATTGTGTGTGTGTGTGTATATATATATATATATATATATATCTCAAAAAGTACCGATAAGAATACCGTTAAAGTACCGGACCGATAAGCAGTATCGGTAAGAGTAGTAATACCGTTAAAATCTTAACGATACCCATCCCTAATGGATACTGCAGTGGTAAGCATCATTAGGTGTATGGTAGGTGTACCAGGCTGTTCTGGCTCTGTTGTTCTAGTAGACGAGTGTTTTCCTTCTCCAGCTGCTTCAGGTCCAGCATGGGCAGCCGTACTCCATCCTCCAAACATTTCTCCACCTTCTCTTGTAGGCTGCAAACAGATTATTTGTTTTTTCCGTGAGTAAATACGGCAGAGAGAAATCTAGACAGCTCCTTATTATAAACATCCACGCTGCTGTGACCTTTTCTATTTTTTAATAAGAGTACACAACACTTTGATCTTCAGCTCACTTAACAAGGACTGAGTGCTCTATATATAAAAAGTGGCTTTCAGAAAAAGCTTCTGGCTGCGAAGTCATGTCAATAGAGTGAGCGTGTAAGTGCAATACCTTTGAACAGCAGCCACAAGCTCTTTCTCCCGCTTTGATTGGGTCTCGATGAGGGCGTCTTTCTCCTGCAGCAGGACTCTGTTCTCCTCCAGGGTTTTCTCCAGCTGGGCTACAGTGTTCTCCAACGCCTGCTGCTTCCCCTGAACTTCCTGCAACTGAGACATGACAGAGATGAATACAGTAATGCTACTACACAACAACGCTCAAACAATCTACAGATCTTTATAAACGGATTTCTAAACCTAGTTTGTGCAATTTTATTTTGGTTTATTATTTTTGTAAATAATAAAGTAAAATGATGATTAAATATGTAAACATAACTAAATCAAGGTAAAGTTGGAAAAAAAGTAAGACAATTAGACTTGTTTTCAGAAACAAGTGCATTATTAGAATTAGTCTTTAATATCTGAGTACTTTTTTAATGATTTTTTTCTTACCCAACTGAAAAGTAGTAGTTTCTCTTGTTTTGTTTTTTTAAATATAAACTTTACTAAATTCACTCATTATTTATGCTTAAAACTATTTGTCAATGGTAATAACAATACAATAAAATGCATGAATGCTAGATTTGATTTGTTCATCCATTTTGGTCACTACATAATTCTCATACTTCCAGTTATTTCTTAGTTTTGATAATTTCAATCTCAGTTAAATCTAGGTCAGAATAAAAATAATAAAATACATTAAATCAAGAGTTTTGCACAAGGTTATTTTGATATTTTTACTGAAAGACTTTGCAGTCTTGCTAGCCTGATAAGCCAGACACACATCAAGATGTTGGCTCTGAGAACAGACCATTGGCAGGGCTCAATCCGAGAGGCGGCTTTCAAATTCCCTCTGCACGCAATAGGGTAACACTACAACCAACAGAACCGCCATCAGTGGTGAGACGACAATCACAAGCGGGATGTGGCTGAGTCTCAAAACGTTTTCTAACCTGCAGAGCTAGTTGATAGATTAAACTTTTGCCCTATCTGGTCGGCAAAACTCCGAACACATCTTCCTTTTTTAAGAGTGACAGAACGCTGTGGGGACTGGCACTGCTGTGTTGGTTTAGCATTGAAAGGAGACGTTAATTATAGCCTGATTAACTGAACCGAGAATACTTGATTTTTGTTAATTAGATTTCAAGTAGGATAAGTTTGTGACCAACTTGGAAAAACGTGGCATCTGAGGTGCTGGAATTGTAATCAGAAAAAAAATAGGGCTGGGTTAAAAAATGATTTCCCGATTTTAATCGATTCTCATTTTAATGAACTGATAATCACTCAATCAGTGTTTCAAACACAACAATATATCAATAAAACATTTAGCTCAAAGCCTTTCACTGTACAATAACTCATTATTCAGCAAGAAAAATGAACTCTCGAGAGGAGCATTTGGATAAATACATGCACTGTACTGCATATCTATTGCATTTTTACTTTTTTAACCTGTTCCATATGACAGCCACCATTTAAAGGCGTCATAGACTAGCTTTTTTTTTTCTTTTTTTATACTGTTGTCTAAGGTCTACTAATGACGTTTGTCTGGTTTTTACATTCAAAAACATCATAACTAATAAGTAATAGGCTATTTTTTACACTCGTAAACTTTATCAAACAAACACAATTATATTTCTCATCGACCCTCGATTGATTGGAATATTATTTCTGTATTACATGATGCCTGATGGGTTGATATAAGTGCGAACCACACACACACACACACAGTTTTTCCATGGACTGTACCCTCAAGGTATCAATATCGAATCAAACTGGAATCGAATCGAAAGCTTGTGAATCAGAATCTAATCGTGAAATTTTGTGTTAATACTTAGCCCTAGTGGTAATTTGTAGAGAATGTAAATCACTGTCAAACCAGCTTAACACATTGCTAGTTTTGCAGTTTAGCACATACCTGCTGAGCCTGTGTCTGGACCTCGTCCAGCGAGGGCAGGTCTGCCAGGTACTTCTCCAGCGTCTCAATGCGCTGCTGCTTCTCTTGATTCTGCTCCTGCTCACGCTGACATTTCTTCTTCAGACTGCTGATGTAGCGGTCACGTGTTTTCATCTGATCGGAAGCAAAAAGTATCTTTGTTCAGCTTCAGTAGGGCATGTGAAACAGTAGGTCTTATTCAAACTAATTTGCACATGTAATCTGTGTACCTTCGTTTTCACGAACAAATCATGATTCACCAGTAACTCTCTTACAAAATGTAGGAACAACTGAAACCACATGTACGCAAAAATAACACTCTGAATGGCCGTACTGAAGTGACATTTTATCCAAAGATATTTCCTCTTAAATACAGTTCAACAAAAACAGTGAAAGAGTAAGAAAAGCTGTTTTTTTTTTGCCTACTCTGCTTAAAGATGGAGATACACATATGTACAGCTGTGGCTAATGAGAGGGCTGTACTCTGGTTTTGAAAAGCTGTGTTTTATGCAAAAGACCAACCTTGGACAAGCAGTCTTTCCTTTAGAAAACAACAAATTCATTAACGTTAGAACAAGGTTAAAAACTAATTCATGTGCTTATGCACCTGTTGTGAATTAGACCATTTTTTTCCTCTGATTTTTCTCTGATGGAATCGATAAAAATCCATGCAATTATTAGTGAATGTGACCCAAACTTTGACAACTTTCAAACATTTTGGCACCACGGACCTTTAAGAATTGGCGATTGGACGCCCATTCACGTCTTGAATTATAAGTTCTAACCTTCTCCTCCAGTTTCTTGATGTCTTCTGTGTATTTCTGTGTATTTTGTTTGAGAAATTCACTGAGGTGGATGACCTCCAGCTCTGATGCAGCTAATTTACGCCCCAGCTCTCCGTTCTCACAGCACAGTGGGCTCAGTCGCTCAGGCAGATGAGACTTCGGACTCTGGCCGGATACTGGACTGTCATATGGAGAATCCTAAGATGGAAAGGTACATCTTTTTTTACTGCCATCACAAAAGTATTTTCTCTTATTTAAACCATTTTAAAGAGACATACCTTGGCCTTTAGCAGATACGAGTCATCATAGCGCCCTCTCTGGTTTTGGAGGACTTGTTGTGCCCTTATCTCGTTTTCCCTGATCCTGGCATGAAGCTGAAGGATTTGCTGCTTTTGCCTAAAAATCAGTAAGACGCTCAGTATTCATTTTTGATTTTATTGGCATTCACAGTCTGTTGCACAGCTCAGCTTCAGAACACTTCTTTGGGGTACCATGCGGAGAAGTTGTTTTAAAAACAAGTATGAAAAATTCCTTTTGAGGGAGAAGGACATGCTTGCTGGAGGCAGCCGCTGTGATGTGGTAGGCACAACAGCTTTCGTAAGAAATATTTTTACACTTGAAATGACACACTAAAGTGTGCTTGTTCTTGGTTTGGACATTTTCTGCCTTTGAGCAAAACAAGAAAAGTGTGCGGTTAAAAATTACCACATCAAGTTCAGCATACTAAATACCAGCAAGATCAGTGAACTGATTGCAACGTCATCTTGTGGTTGATCCGTCAGATTTTGATCCATCAAAAGGTGATGTACTTATTTTTTCTCTTAACCTGATGGATATCCCTGAAGTTCTGAAATATGACAGCTGTTTCTGTGATAACCCTAGACTCACAAAAATGTGACCGAAAATGTAAATATATAAATATAAATGTTCTTTGTGAGAATTTCTAACACAAAGTGAAAAAATTGAATAAAATTTGTAATACTAATAATTTGTTGGACTGTATGTAAAATAATTTTACATTCTAATATACCTGAATGTGACAAAATTACCTTCATTCTGAAATTAATTGTAAGTAATAACATCTCGATTCGACTTTACGTCGTTATCACAAACGTATTAGAATCATGGCAGGACTGAAAGGGACTATGTCTGCCTTCACGTGCTATCGGAATTAACATAAAATGCGAGTTTTCGAGGTAAAAATTGCACATGAACGCCTCTGATGTCGTGTTTACCACTGGGAAGTTCGGAAATAATTTTGATACCCAAGTTTCCAAGATGGGCATGGCATAACCGTTAAAAATGGCAGATGGGAATTTCTGCTGTAGCAGGAATTTTATTCGTTTTTTTCCCACAACAATTTCATTGTCATGTCGTTAAAATAGTACATATTTACATAAATTAATAATAATTTGAAGCATTGTGTATCTAGTTGACCATCATTCCAGAATAGTGAGCAAGCTGACTATCTAGATAGTGTGGTAAAAGTAGCCATACAATAGGATGATGTATGGCTAAAAACATTTGCCATTTTAGTCTTTAAGCAGCCTCATCTTGTCTACATTGTCTTTATTGTGAATGTGATTATAAACAATATGCTTTCGTTTTGTGCTGCTATGTTTGCCAGTGATTCTCTGGGACCAGGAAATTACTGAAATGGTTATAGTGTTAAAATATCATTTTCCAAAGGCGCACAAAAGTATGAACCTGGCGTCCTCCATTCTTTCCAACAACAAAGCGCCTGAACACAACAAGCTTGTAATCACAACTTCTAAAGTGGGAAGTAGGAAACTTCTGATAGCACGTGAAGGCAGTGTATTAAGTGTAATAAATAACTATACACAGTACAATCCAATGCAAACGTAAAAAGCTAATTAGTTAACTGTTTATAGCACGCCAATGAAAGGTGTTACTGTGCCTTCTGTATAAGTACCTGTCTAATGTAAACGAGTATATATATATATATATATATATATATATATATATATATATATATATATATATATATATACATTTTTTTGTATTCTGTATTTTTGTGTTGTCTTTGTAAAAACTGCGGAACAGACAGTGTCCAAAACTAATTTCCCTTTGGGGACAATAAAGTATATCTTAATCTTACTACTTTTCTCACATAATATAAATAGGTCTTTATACGTAATAAAAAAATATTGCTGTGTTTATATTTTAATAAGGTTAAATATCCAATTATACGATCCTTTCTACACTACTAAATAATTTTGCATGTTCACAGAGGATTTATGGGAAACAGGAAGCTGGGAGTGTGATCGTTTCTGATGATCATTCAGGTTTAACGCTATATTCAGCTCTTAAGCAGTCATTGGTTAAGTCTTTAGCTCTAGCTTTGATAGTTTTTGACATTGAGATATCCTGCAGCCACCTCTTTCCTGATCACTTCTGCATTATTTCTGTAGGGCAAGGTTTTGGAAAGGGGGTGTTGTGACTAAATTTGGCAAGAGTTCCAAAACACTGCTTACAGCAAGTTTAATAAAGTAAACCAAAATGTAAATAAGTGATATATAAATGAACAGCAAAACTGCAATGCAGAAGCCTGACAAAAACGCAGACTGATGCCCGGCTAAAAGCATGCTTATTTCCTCATGTGTAATTCTTGGCGGGATATGTGGTATAACAGAAACGGCAGACTGAACAGTGGCCGTCTGCTCTGTGGCATGTGTGGCACTGCTCCGTCTGTCAGAGCTAACCTAAAAGTAAAGCAACACTATGGGTGATGGCATGATGCTATAATTACAACCACTCAAGGTCACAGCAGTCACTACAGGGTCACAGTCCTGAGCACAGTCGACGCGGTGTTAAATGAATGAAATGCTATTCATCAAACATCTGCTCCTTCCCCTGAAACATGAGCTAATGACAAACCCACAGACAAAAATGGATGAATCCATTACTTTGTTTATGAGGGAGGTAAGGAAAGGCTTTGTTTTGACAGAAAGAGTTAAGAGATGACGCATAGCAGCAGTGGAATGACATTTCTTGGCTAGGTTGAGTCATTTTTTAGTTCCATCGTGTACGATTGAGAAATTTTGCATCATAATGCATTATTGACGCATAAAAGGAAGAGCAGAATTGTTGTGCGTCTCGTGTTTAATTTCAGAAGGAATCTGTGTTTTGAGCAACTCATCAGGTGAACAAAATGATTCATAAAGAGAGCCATTTACTTCATTCCTGAATGAATCTCACTTTTGAACAAATTGAACGACTCAATGACTTACTTATTTAGACATTTACCGCCACCTACTGGCAGTTTTAGGTTCTTATTTAATATAATTTTGTTTAAAAAAAAAAAATTCCACATTAAAGGGTTAGTTCACCCAAATAGTGTCAATAATTACTTATCCTAACGTCGTTCGACACCGTAAGACCTCCGTTCATCCTCAGAGCACAAATTAAGATATTTTTGTTGAAATCCGATGAGTCAGAAAGGCTTTCATTGACACCAATGTCATTTCCTCTCTCAAGACCCATAAAAGGCACTGAAGACGTCGTTACGAAGCCCATCTCACTACATTGGCTCTACAATAATTTTATGAAGGGACGAGAATAGTTATTGTGGACAAAAAAAAAACTACATTCTGACTTACATAGTGATGGGCTGATTTCAAAACAAAGATTTGAACTCTTATCAATCAGCGTATCGATTCAGGATTCGGATCGCCAATGTCACGTGATTTCAGCAGTTTGACACGCGTGTTAAATTGCACATAATTAATTGTTCAACCTAAAACCAGCAATGTGTGCTAACAAAGTAAACAGTGTCAATTTTGATTTCATGAGGATTGCTTGACAGCCCTAATAATTTTATATACATGCCCTGAAAAGGCACTTAATTCTTTGTGTATGATTTCATAAGTTTCTTTGATCACTCACCGGTCAATCTCCAGCTCCCTCTGCCTCAGGAGTCCCTCCTTAATCTTTACCAGGGTATTGACAGGGAGAGAAGTTCCACTCAGCATCTGCACAAAACAATAATTATAGCATTAGTACTCCTCACTCAGTAAACACGCAGGGTCAGGCTAGCGTGTACTTATGGTAAGCACACTGTAATTAGTATATTCTATCATCATAATCACCATCGGCAACAAACTGCCACCAAAGCCATGCAGCATTACAGTGAAGAACTCCTGGGGGGTTGTAAAAGTCTCATCTCGCCTGGAGGATGACAGCGAGCCTTTGCACTACTGGATCTAATTACGCATTTGTTTTTAACTTTACCTTGGTTTTTTTTCAAGGATGCACTTGACTCCCTGGAAATGTGATTTGAATGGCAAATAAATGTTATATTATATAAATATGAGGAGCTCTTTTCCAAAACGCTATAAATCCATTTTAATAGTTTTCATGTAAATGTCTTTTTTTGCTTACACCCAAACATTTTGTTAATATTCGATTTATCCTGGGAAAACCTCAGTCTGAACATGTTAAACAATGATTGTTAAATGAAACAACAATATTGTTGACTAAAAATGCAAAAAAAAAAAAAAAAAAAAGACATTTTTCAAAACGCTACAAATCCATCCGTCTTATATGTAGTTGGTTTATGTATTAAAGTAAAAACAACCACAAGCAACATGTCACATGCAGCATATGACATCAGGGGTCAAGACGATTGCCGGTTACAATCGCGTTCCGGGGGGTGGGTGGAGGATAGGGGTGTCGTAGATTGCCGGTAAGACTCGCGTTCTGGACAGGATTATGTTCTGGCCGGGATCGCGTTCGCGGGGACACTGCATCTCGAACGAAAAGGGCACTTTCACTTTAAAAATGGCAGGGGTTTAAGATGGGATGAGATGATACATCGCATTTAAGCTAAAAACAGGCTCGGCGCTTATAGCGGTTTGGAAAAAAACAGCATCTTGCAGTACATTTTTAAACAAGGAAATATACCGATTTGACATTAGATATTTATGGAGCAGACAATAGGTTCAGTACACAGCAAAATGCCATGACAATCTATTAATAATATAAAATATGTTGTTATATAATTTAAATACACAGTACAGGCCAAAAGGACACATTACTATTTGTAATGTTTTTGAAAAAAGTTTCTTCTGCTCATCAAGCCTGCATTTAATTGGTCAAAAATACAGATTTTTTTTTTTAAATATTGATATATTATTTCAATTTAAAATATTTGGTTTTCAATTTATTATACTTTAAATGATCGTTTATTTCCGTGATGCAAAGCTGAATTTTCAGGATCATTCCTCCAGTCTTCAGTGTCACATGATCCTTCAGAAATCATTCTATTATAGTGATTTATGAGTGATGGAAACAGTTCTGCTGCCTAATAAATTTGATGAATAAAAGGTTCAAAAGAACTGCATTTATTCAAAATAAAAACATTTTCAAATAATGTAAATCTCCTTTACTATTTATCACACCCTTGCTGAAAAAAATTATTGATTTATTTCAAAAAAAAGAAAAAAATGACTGAGCCCAAATTACTGACCAATGGTGTATATTGTTCTTACAAAAGATTTTTATTTTTAAACCATTTGATACTTTTTTTTTTTTTTACTTTTTATTCATCAAAGTATTAAAAAACATATCACAGGTTATGAAAAAAATTTAAGCAGCAGAACTGTTTCCAACTTTGAAAATGAATCTTCATATTAGAATGATTTCTGAAGGATCATGTGACACTGAAGACTAGAGGAATGATCTGAAAATTCAGCTTTGATCACAGAAATAAATAATCATTTAAAGTATAATAAATTGAAAACCAATTATTTTAAATTGTAATAATATCACAATAAATTTATTTGTATTTTTGATCAAATAAATGCAAACTTGATGAGCAGAATAAACTTCTTTCAAAGACATTAAAAATAGTAATGTGCCCAAACTTTTGGCCTGTAGTGTACACACACACACACACACACACACACACACACACGTACACGTACACACACAAACACACACACAATTTGTACTTCTCAATGGCTGTCAATGGTGAAAGGGATGTTTTTTTGCTCTTATAATGGTTTAGTTCTGTAACCTGCCAGCAGGGGTTAACTGGACATAACTGACTCCCCAAATAAAACAAGATCATCTCGGATCTGATGTTATAATCCAGCCCAGATTTCTAGAATTCCCATGAAAGGTGATGAAAACAACAGGCAGACGTCAAACATTATAGTTTCCATAGCCCTTGAGTCAGTATGTACACAGTCTTCAACAGTGCATGTTTGAGTGAAGGGTGACGGGTCACGGCTCTTTAACAAAGATCATAAAGGCGATAAACGGGAACGCCACAAATGGCCCTCTGAGGTGCTGTCAGAGTGCTGAAAGGACCCTGCTTAAGAGGTCATGGGTCACATCCCATGCTTGACTCAAAACATTCAGCAGACCTGGATGGATGCATTAGGGAGGGAAGTCTGAAATTTTGTTAAACTTTATATTGAATATGTGGGATGTTGGGGTAAGATGTGTCATGTAAATCTGCTCAATTTCTAATACTACCAAAATACTATATGATTATAAAACATACTTATAATATAAATAAAATAAGCATGTTATGTAATACAAGTATGTGTAATATTTAAAATATTTATACAAATAAAAAATACATTAAAATAAAATATATTTCTGAAAAATATTTTAAATTGCTTTATTAAAATACTATAAACATCTATATTCTGGATTAAATGAAATTCACAGTTAATAATGATCAAATGACTTAATTTTAGAAATATTTTCAAATGAATTAAATAATTTACAATTCATATTTTAAACTATTAAATCTTTAAAATCAAATGTAATCTTAAATGATTTTACATGTTCTCCCTGTATCTGCATGGGTTTCTTCCGGGTGCTCTGGTTTCCCCCGCAGACCAATGTCATGCAGTATAGGTGAATTGCAGTAAATTGCCCGTAGTGAGTGTGTGTGAGGGTTGCGGCTCGAAGGGCATCTGAAATAAAACGTGCCAAAATTGGCTGTGCGGATCATTAAGCCGTGACGACCCCTTGACAAAAAGGGAGCAAGCCGAAAGAGAGGAGGAGAGAGAAAGAGATGTTTTATTTTATTTTTTAAATATAATCATTAATAATTGATTTACTTCATTAAATTAAATCATTACATACATCTTTGCTGAATCTATGTAATCAGTAAGACTGTTCGGAATTAAAATGGCTCTTAGGTGTCCTAGGCGTACATTTTATCCATAAGACCAATGACCACTGGACTATGTATTCAACTCATGTGGCTGCGCAGGAGCAACCACAGACGGCAATTACACAACCACTTATCAGATGTATTTACCTCATTTACATCAACTGTTTAAAATAGTCTGTATTGTACCCCTGACCAAATTCTGCAGACTTGACCAGCTGCCAGGCTCACAAATGCCAACCCTATAAATGCGGCACATATCAGTGGCGCACTCGAGCCTGCAAACATGCCTTTATTTGCCTCTGGAGAGACTTTAGTCCCAGCAGCAAACCACGTGGTGATAAGAAGCAGGTGCCACTTTCACTGCCAGGCCTCCCTCACCTCTTCACATAGCTGGGGATATTTTTAACAGTCAGCGTGTGGTAAACACAACAAACTGGCTCAAATCTCCACAGTATGAGCTCTTTTAGAGCACCAAACACTCCTAAATGGTGAGCTGCACAGGAGGTGTCCATAACAAGTTGGTGGTTGGCAGCAGCAACAACAAACAGGCTGGGAAGCAGATGACAGGGACTGGATATGGGGAAGTCGACAGTTCCTTCGTGAATGAATAATTTAAAGTAGTTTTCAACCAGGGAGACTTAGTATGTCGTAAAATCATTTAAATTTGGTTATATTAATGTCATCTAACATTTTTTTTTTTTTATAAAAGTATGCTATAAAAAAAACCCTAAAATAATAATGATTAAACGGATATAATTTTTCTAAATGTATTCACTTTTATGACAACTAGAGTGACCAGAGGTACACTACATTGCCAAATGTTTTGGGATGCCGCCTTTACATGCAAATTAACCTTAATGACATCCCATTCTTAATCTGTAGGGTTTAAAGGACAACTCCGGTGAGAAATGAACCTAGGGGTAGTTAACAGATGGTTACTGAGTAGATCGTTCTCTGGGATGCGTTTCCATGAAATCGAATGTAAAGAGTTTTATCTTTAAAAACAGATTAGCTTATAACACTAGTCTATGGGCACTACTCTACTCTAACAGGGCAATATCTGAGGGTTAAAATAACTTCTTAGACATTAATGATCTAATTTAGTTTAATAGTAGTAATTGGCTTCCTGTGACAGGTGGAAGTAGCCTAATAATTAAACCAAAGGAAAGCCAGCAACCCTGTGACGTCTCCAATCTCCATGCATCTGGCCATCAGGCTTTATGTAGAAGAGTGAAGAGCATGTAGGCCAGGACATAGCGGTCATTCCCCACCAGCTTGTCTCTTGGATGGTGTTGTTACCACATGCCAGAAGTACCATGCCATTCCTATCAAGACCAGGACTTACATACTATGTTGACCCTAGGAACCCTGTAAATCTGTCATAAATGCAGGCTGTTATAGGTCTACATTGATTTATCACAGTCTGTCTCTGTTTTATGATAAACGTTAATAACTAAACAAAAAATGAAACATACATCAGCCCTGAAGAACGCCTGTCCTCTTGGCAAGTGGGCATCTAGTGGGAATAAACGTCTGCGTTTACCTAATTTTATGCCATTATATAAACTAAACGCTTTATGAGTCAAGAGTTTGTTTAAACTTGTTCCTCCACCTGCTCCTCAAAGCTCCTGGCAGCAGTTTTGTGTTTGTCTCTTTCCACACGGCCGTTTAAACAGTCTGAGACAGGAACAGCTGCTTGAGAAAGGAACCTCATTCGTTACAGTAGATGGAGGCCAGAAAATGCAAAATGCTGTATCTTTAATTAAACTCCCTCAGGTTCTCGTTCCCCTCAAGTCAGCAACTTTGAATAGGTCTTCATTTGACAATGGAGAAACCGCCTCTGCATATTCTATTGTTAAATACAAAACATTAACTCTATGGAAAAACAAACAAACATATTTAACACCCCATAAATCACTTAAACGCTGAGGAATTTCCTATTTCCTGGGTGGGGGAAATAGACGCAAATTTTAGAGATGAATGTACTAAAACTTCAAGCCAATAATTATGTTATGGTTGATACTGGAATCTATCATTCTTATTCTAATAGTATAGAATTCTAAATATAATTATATACTATTTTATGTAAAAATCAAGCATAAAAATATTATTTATTATGAAAAGTATATCAAAAATATTAAATAAAAAACAACACAAATAGTTTGAGGTCATCTAAAGGCATATAAAACATTATACATGATGACTTAAATGAAAACTAGAACCAAAAAAAAGTTTTTTTTTTTTTAAGCTTTATGATTCCAGATTTAACTGTATAATCGTTACATATTTTATTAAGGACTGCGCAATTATTCAATTAAAATGTGTAAGGACTATTCAATTCAATTTGATGGAATTGTATTATTAATTAATTAAAATAAGTAAAGGGGCTAACATTCTTTTGAGTGTAAAGTGCAAAGATAATCTGAATGTAAAAACAGGCAGAAATTAGCAATTAAATATGAAATATTGTCTGATATTGATACTGACAAACAAATAAATAATTAATATTGGCTGGTAATCGATATGGTTCCAATATCTCATGTATCCATAGTAAATAGAATCTAAAAAAAATATAAAAAAAGACATTTAAATGTAAAGTTAGTTGTCAATGTTTAGGAGTGGCATGTAGATGAACTCAAAGCTATCAGACAAGGACAAAAAGCTAGAAAAAAGATTTTACAAGGACTTTAAAATTTTAATATTTAAAGCACTCTTTAAAAATGTCGCTTAGCCTGAAAGCCATTAGAAAGAGCTATTCTTTCGCAGACGACTGATACCCTTAGTGAACAGAATAAAAGTCAAATCCACTCTCTCAAACATACCAAAGGCCACAGGAAAGGTCTGATGGCTTTCGGCTACAGCACTTGAACAGTTTCACTCTGCCACATTGCGCAGCTAATCTGGTGCCAATTCTTTGAACTCTATCACACCCTGCCACCGCGCTCTCTCAAAGGCCCTCCAGACAGCCGTCCATCAAGATCTTGGCATGCTGGGGCAACACAGGGGAGACACACTGGCTCCTTTCAAGATGGTGGTACTCAGAATTGGAAATAAAGGCAGTGCTGTGGCCATTTGTGATGCAGCGGGGAGTTTAGCAGAGGCCAGTCACAAAAAAAAAGTCTATGATTAGATCATTATTGATTTTTAAATTTATAGCATATTATATGTTTGGCAACAGTTTTAACCCTAATTGATGGAGTGTGTAGATTTTAATTTTTTAAACAACCATGTAGGAACACATCATGGCCATATTCCAGATGACAATATACAGATTCATCAGCCTCAAACAGAGAAAGAATGGTTGGGTGGCATCATGAAGAACCATTGAAAGTCTTTGGGATGTACTGGAGGAGACTTTATAATGCTACAAGATCTTGACCAAAAAATGATGTGCCCGCTTGATGAAAATAACATCACAACATTTATTTCCATCAAGAGGTGCATCCATTTTTGGTCATGATGTGTCTTCCTACATGGTTGTTTAAGAAATGAAAATTAGGTTTAGAAGAACTGTTGCTAAACATGCTAGAAACACAATAATCTCTGCAATAATGTATTTGCCTATTTTAATCCAAACAGCGAAACATTTTTTTTGGGGGGGGGGGGGGGGGGGCAGTGTATAAGAACCTCCGTGTTAACCACATGTAGGTGATATCTTAACGTGTTCGTTTTAAGATATTTTAGATACAGAATACTTGTTGCATAAAAACAATGCAAAAATATAAAATATAAAATACTGTGTCCCGAAACATTATTTGGACTTAAACTATATGCTTAAACTGTCATTGTAATAGACACTTACACCGCGTCTACACCGGACACGACCACTGACGGGTCGCATCGCACCACAACAGCTAGAAGCGGTCTTCATCGGACGTGACAAAGTGACCGTTGCAAATCCATTTGTCTTTCCTATGAGAAGTATTGCGAGTGCTTGGAGTAAGTCATAAATAGAACGAGGCATCAGTTTACTGTCGGGGATTTGTCATGCCGCATCCAGTACAGACAACATCACTGATTATAATGGTTTCTACTGTCTTTTGTCGCGTTGCATCACACTGCTCGCGTCCGGTGTAGACACAGGCTATGCTTAAAAAATTCTATCAATGCTATTTAGAAACAAAATATTTTAAAATATATATTTATTTGATAGAAAGACAGCACAAGGACACATTTCAGGAAAAAGGACACGTGTATGTTGTTTTATCATTGGCAAACCTGGTCGAATATTGTTCAAAATGAAAACAAACTATATTTGGACACTTGAGTTTACTTGAGGAGAAATGACTTCATACATCCACTTAAAATCACTTTTGGATCGGTTAGTTATAAGTATGTGCAATTAAATGGCAATTTCAAATGTTAGTTCTGAGAAGCTCATGCAGCATTTGTTTACAGATGCCGCTTGTGTGTAATGCAATGACATTCAGACATTTCAAGTGTCACTTGAGTGTCTAAATACCTTTTGAGGTCACTGTACACACACACACACACACACACACACACACACACACACACACACACACACACACACACACACACACACACACACACACACACACACACACACACACACACACACACACTTTGTCATAGCCCAAAGGCACCTCTGTTTCATGTGGCCTGGTGACAGCTGTTGGATCCAGGGAGCGGGTGTGCTAAGCTGAACAATGAGTTGAGACATGGATGTATTGCACCTAACAAGCAAACTTTCCAGCACTGGCCAGAGGGCATGGCACTGGCGAATGGACAATGTGTATGCATGCACATGGCAACCAGACATTTACACACCATAAACACTCTGTAAACGAGGTACAGAGAGCAAGGTCACCACAGAGGACTGACCTCATCCATTTTAATGAGCTTGTCCATAAAGAACAACATGTATACCGAGCCAAACGGCACACTCAACGTTCTGTTGCATTGGGATTATGGTAACTAATTGGTAAACTAATTCACATTCAGAAAGACCCGAGATGCTGAGTTGTTGAGAAAACAAACCTGTAAAACAGACTAGTACACTGTAAAAAAAAAAGTTTTCTAAGTTGTAAATTTAGCTCATTAGATTGTTTTACAAGAAACTACTTCAAATTTCACTTTTAAATCAATGTATGACCTGCCATTTTTTTTTGCAATTTCTGAGTTAAAATGTTTTTACTTATATTTTTGTTTGGTATATGAATTTACATGTAATTGCTTTATGCTTGTTTAGTCGTGGTTTACAAGCATAGCCGTGGTTGTGTGGCTATCACCAGACCAAGCTCAATTTAAAATTGAACATTAGTCTGGGGAGTCTGCTCTGTATTTTTTACTGCACAAGAGGCGTGATCAACGGGCAACAACCACTTCTTTATCCGTCATTGTGTTAAACCCTCCAATAGATGGTGGATAAGGCAGTCTGTGATTGTTTCCCACTAAAGTTTAACAGAGGCAGTAGAAATGAATGTACAGGTTTCAAATCGCCGGCAGATCAGGCTGGGTTTTCCCAGTCTATATTTTCAAGTCTTTTTTGATGAAGCTAGTTGTCCATGGAAGACTAAACCCTAGTGTAGACACTTGTACATTATCATTCTAAACAACACAACCATTAAACTACTGCATCAATGTGCATTTTTAGACATTGACATTTTAAGGTTTTGGTCAAGTGGTGTTCTTTCAGGCCTCACCAAAAAACAGTTTTGCATTGGCCGGACACTACACTGAAATTGGATCGTAATTACTTTTCCATTCCTCGTGTCCTCTTCAAGCTCTTAAAGCTTCCCTGTCTAGCGAAGTGATCTCCTTATAAGGAAGAGAACTTTGGGATGTTTTTATCTCAAAATAGAACTCAAACAATGGGGGAAAGAAAGGCAAAAACATGCAGGAAATTTCCCAGTGCCTCCTAAGGATGCTCTTAAAGCTTAGGTTATAGATGTTTATAGTCTATTAGGATAGATCTCACATACAATCTTCTGAATAAAACCGGTCATTTAGAGCACATGCTGTTCTGGCTGCAACATCAAGAGAATATCTGTAATAATCCACTGACTGGAATCTCCAGTGAGACTGAGAGCTGCTGGATGCTGTTACAGAGGAAATTCACCAGGGCTGAACAGTTCAGTGTAGAGAACACATGCAAATACAAGAAAAACAATATATTAGGCACAATTATATGCAATTAAATGGCAACGTATTTGCACATAACTGGGAAACTGTGTGAACCTGATATGCACATGCAGTAGGAATAAGATATGTTGACACCTTAATCGAAGTGCACAATTTTTGTCATTTGATGATACATTTAGGCAAGGCCCATTATACAGCTACCTGCGTTTGAGAGATGCACATGAGAAAAGCTATTTTTTAATACTAAAAACTAAATACTAAAACTTTTTTTGCAGGTCAAATTTAAAGGGTTAGTTCAACCAAAAATGTAATTAAATCACCCTCATGTCACCCATATGCCTCATGACTCTTCAAAACTCAAATTAAGATATTTTAGTGGGTAATTTTCTTGTGGAAAATCAAATTTTCTGCGTAACAGGAGAAGGAACCTCACTGGTTCCCACACAACAAGCAAACATGTTTAAGTAATTCATGACAGAACTAACCCTTTATAATTCTACATTATTTTGTCCATTCAAAAATTATCCAAGTATCATTAAATAAATGACTGATTATTTATTTTATACATAGATGAATTTGCTTGAAATACATATTGGCTGCAATGCAAAATCTGAATAAAGTAAATAAATAAAAGATCATACGAATACTCTTTCAACTAGAAGTGATAGTGACTCTGCATCCAAATGCAGGAAATATAAACACGCTCCATTATAACCTTATTTTGGTATGCCGTTTTATGTGAAGACTAAAGCTTGTGAATCTGCTTCCAAATATTGTTATTTTTTAAATGTAAGAAAGAATGAGAGCTCAGACCCCTCCTACGCATCTCTTCACTTTCCTCTCTCCTCCTATACTCCACCCCTTCACTTTTTCTGCCATAAACTTTGGAACTCCACATTGCTGCCACAGAACCTCCTTTCCTCTAAAAGAAAACCAGAGCAACGAGATTGAACCTCAATACTGTTCATCTACAGATTTAGGTAGGTAATATTTTCTTGTATAACTCGTATATCAGTTTAAAGATAGACCACAATGGTCGGCTAACCGTCCAAGATCAGTTTATCTAGATTTTGCCTTTGACTATTATCACATTTGGCTATTGTGTCTAGCGCTGTTTCAAGAGCCTCTCTTCATAAACATGGCAGTTTGTCTTTTCAAAATGGATTCAAGTTCTGTTACATTGCAGAAAAAGAGAGACACACATGTGATTTGGGTCAAACGAATCTGAAACCAGCCTAATTTCACAGGGCACAGGATTGATTTGTTGACAAGGTTATCTTAAAAATGTACGTTTTGCAAATCCCCATAGATAGGTCTTTTCGAGATTGAACAGCGGCATGCATATGCATTTCCATAAAAAGGAATACTGAAAATATCCATCACATTTTGGTGATAAATTAACGGAGGGTTATTCATCAGTTTAATATTCTTACACAGCAGTGGATGACGTTTCAAGAGGCATAGATTCTGAGATTCATCAAAGTTTTGATGTTTGGGTCTGTCCGCTGCTCTGTGCGCTCGCGATAAACAGTGAGCCAGACACATTCTTCTGCCGAACACAAATCGGGGAGACGTGACCTAGACTGACTCTGACCTACACACAACACCCCAGATCTGCTCTCCACAGGGAGATCTGACAAACCTTCATTTCAGCACAAATGAGCTCGCTGCCTATACTGCGGCCCTGCAGAGCTGGAAAGGTTAACTGTATACAGAAGACTGTTAAAGCAGGACCATTTGTGTGGCCTTTGCACAAGCCCGAGGCAAACACTGAAGCAATAAAGGTAAAACACATTAATGCATTTGTAGCATCTGTTTTATTATGCCACAACACGTTTGACATATTTTCTAAATCATTTATTCTATAATTTAATTGAAATTATATAAAATACATTTTTATGCATCATGAAACATTATATAAACTTTTTGGTTTACAGTCCCATTTAATGCGGTTCAATGTATTAATTTCTAACATTATCTTTTTGATACATTTTCTACATTATTTTTTAATGTATTAGTAAATGTTAAAGTTAACATTAACTAAGTTTAATAAATTATTTAGAAGTATTAATTTTTCATCTGTTTCATGTTGCTAAATAAATGGAACCTTACTGTAAAGTGTAATATATTTTTATATAATTTATTTAAGAACGGTATAATATATATATATATACACACACAAACACAATTGGAAAGGTGTTGTGACTTAAACATCTACATACATATTTTGACCGATATATATAGTGCAGTACATACGTCACAATACAAAAAATGCGTCACAATATCATAACTGTATTGAGAATGAAACTGCAGCAAAAGTGAGAGAATGAATCTGTGATATCATTTGCTTCACTTTTGTCCAGTAGTGCATTTAAAAAAAAACTGGCTTCAGAAAGAAGATCTAGATAGATGATCATAAAGATCTAACTTTTGTAGATCTGACTTTTTAGTTTTTTAGTGACAATAAAACAACAACAAAAAAAGCAATATATATATATATATATATATATATATATATATATATATATATATATATATATATATATATATATATATATATATATATATATATATATATGACTGTATAGGCACAGCTCTAGTGTGCATGGCCGAAAAAGCCTGTCCTAATGCCAGCTCAACAGGCACTATCCTACCTGTTAAGAGTCATGACCTCAGAGAGGCATCACCAAGCCAGAAAAAATCCCACTGCATTGCTCTGCAATGCCATCATGGAAAGTTCAGAAACTGAGTGCTCTCGCTCGGCCTCAAGTGGACTTATTTGTACAGGGAAGTTGCCAGCAGAGGGTAAAAAAATATGCACATAAACACACAGGCTTGGGAAATATCCAGGCCAGCTTTTCAGATGATTTCCTTTTTTGGTGCGATTCTATCTTATTTTTACTCCACTTGTTTTCTTGTTTTTCAACTTTCTTGGCAGTGTCTGCACATATTAATGCTGATGAGTTGCTGTTTTTTGCCAAAAGATGGCTTGAGAGAGTTGATACAAATCTTCTCTGAATAACCATATGAGGCCGGGTATCTTAAGCATATGACCTGCTCAATAGATACCCTCCTGAGGAGATTGTTAATGATCTTATCATTCCCAGTGGTGATGGGGGACATGACTCTTGACTAGCTAACTAGGGCGATGGAATGCTGGTGTCCTGTGGTGCTGACAAACATCTCTCCCCAGCCCGTCGTCAACAGCAGCATGTTTATCTCTTCCGTCACGTGTGCCCTGCGTTAGGCGCTTGAATGGACTGCTCAACTACAGGCTTCACTGTCTGTCACTCGTCTACTTTACCTCTTTCTACGGTGATACTGGATGCAAAGAACGCTATGAAAGCAATCAGTGAGGAATAGGTTTCGTTGGTTCAAAAGATGAAAATAAGATGAGACCCAACATACTTCTATCCCACAAAGCCATTGTACTCGAACAAAATCTTCAAGCTATCAAGATTTCAAACTATTATTTTAACTACTTTTTAAGTATTTTCTCAAAGTACAACATAAAAATTGCCAACTATGTTGGGATATGAAATATAATATTTTAAACATTGTCTTGTAGGTTTGGTTGTGTCAACAAGTTGACTAGTCTTGAAGTCTTAAAGCTCTGTACCTAGAAATCTAGACGCATCTAGCAGCAAATCTAATCTGCCGCAAGTGTCGTCTAGCAACTTTCAATACCAATCACATCATGTATTGAGTCGGTGGGCGGGGCTTAACATAATGATGGCCAAGTTGCGTTTGCGTGCTTCTAGTCAACACAGAAACTGGCGAACAGCAGCCTTTCGAATCAGCTTTGAACGCGACTCTGGAAGACTTGGAGTTAAAGCTACACTGTGTAACTTTTTTAGTTTTTTTCTTAGCTAAAAACACTTAGTTCCTTCATAAATATGTGTGCTTATTAATGTATATTTACTTCTTTCAAGTAATAAAGTTAAGTATTTTTGTAAGTTTATAATATGCCCTTGAAAATACATACGGGTGAGGGGTTCGAATGCCGGTCGCCATGTTGGCCCTCCATCTTTGAAAGTACATTAGCCAAAGAGGGACATACCCGTAAATTCAAGCTTTGCCTTTCTGACTAACAAATTGGCACTATTTTTTTATTTATTTTTCATTTACCTATTAAATTAAATGAATGATTGTATATAGATGAAACTTGCAAGTTGCAAGGAAAGTAGAACTAAGAATTAGGTGCTTTAGATTCAGAACAGCACAAATTAGCTAAACTAAACTGTTAAAGTACCTAAAAAAAAAGCTGAAGCAGCTGTTAAAAATATTACAAGAAAAAGTAAATAAGACAAAATCTAAAAATCAGTAGTATAAAAACCTCAGTAGTTGGTTGTTGGACAACTATTTGAATAATTAACCACTGTGGTCTATCTCTAATTTTAAGTGGAGCAGAGTTCGAGACCAGAAGTACATTGAGGGAACCATCAAAACCATCTTCAACAACATATATTGTGGAAATGCAGTTAAATACTCAACATGCACGCTATATTCAAGGCCTGTTTCATGTCTTTACAAGCTGTTGCAAAGGAACTGGTTTCTGTCAAATAAGACTAGACTACTCAGTATTAAAAAAAACCCACAAATCTTACACTATCCCTCATGTAACTGTTTCCCATTAATCTAAAATAGTCACAGCCTACATATCTAACAACAACAACAACAAATACAACAACAACAACATCATCATCCCAGGTCTTTATTACCCTCTTGGTGATAAGTTAGAATCAGGCTCTTGGGGGATTCTGGGTAAATCCTGGCCATGATTTCAGTGGAATATTGTGACCACCAAAGGTCATCCCTAAGAATAACCTCATTCGCAGCGGCCAATGAAAACCCAAGCCACAGGTGCTTCCATGTCTGTGATTTTACTCAGGAGACAATGCTGCCGAATGCATCTGTAAGACAAAACTCCCTACAGATTCGAGGAGACAGGAATGAGCAGCAGTCTGAAAGAGAGAGATAAGCTTGTCTAAGACGAGAGCTCCACTAATACGCAAAGATTTATAATCAAGGCCACTTTATCTTTCAGCGAAAACAGGGTTTCATCTAATCTTTCCGGAGGCGAAGTGCTAAATCCTGATTTAGGCTGTTTTGTACACATGTAAAATAACCAATATAAAATGTCTTTCTGAAGCCACCGCTTTTTATTTACTCAGAGCCAAGACGAGATAATGAAAAGAAATAAGCTCACTCCTACACCGCAAAGACAGTTATATAAAGTCACAATATGTGCTGCTAAAGTCTCATCTTGCAAGTATTCAATAATGATAATAATAATAATAAAGTAAGTTAATGACATTGCACTTGATGAATAATAGACCAGGCTTTGTGCAAGTACATCTTTTGAGTGAAATGCAAGAGTAAGACTGAAAAATCCACTTTGAACAAAGAACTAGAGGAACCGGGACCCCTGGGGTTTTAATTTTAGAAACCTGTCAAGCATCTTCCTTTTAGGTGACACATCTAAAAATGAAACGATTCAGGGCATTAGAAATGCTCTATTTGAAACTAAAAGCAATTTTATTTGACTTGCATCAGTTGCCAAATGCATTGAACACTATGAAGAGTCAGTGACCTTTCATCTTACGCTGACCTTTCAAAGAGCAGCCTATGAGTACTGGACAATTCACATTAGTTTTTTTTGGTCGAAAAATCAATCACATCAAAGTAGACTGTAAAAAAATAATAAAAAATAAAATAAAAAAGTACTACACTGTTCTTTTAAACCTTATATTCAGTGTTTAACTTTCTATCAATCCTAAAAAATAAAAATAAAATAATGTATCCACAAAAATATTAAGCAGCACATCCGTTATATCAGAATATCAGATATCTTTCTTGAGCAGCAATTTAGCATATTATAATGATTTCTGAAAGATCATACTGAGGACTGGAATAAAGTCAATTTAAAAAAAATTTTTACTAAAGTTTTTACTGTATTTTTAGTTAAATAAATAAGCCAAAAACATTAAAAACATTAACTAAAAATGACTAACCCCTTACTTTTGAAAGGTACAGTACATTTTGTCTCGCAACAACTCAACAAGACTTGCTTAAAAAGTGACTTAATGAAGGGATCTTATTTTTCTTTCTATTTCAGACAGGACCTTAGTAAGGTCACCCGAAGAGAGTAAAAATTCATGAATACGTTCGTTGGGTTCTCTTTCTTTCTGCAATGTATTAAATCAATCAACATTTTGTCTGTTCCAAGTTTACTGTATATAATGTACATGTACACTGTATTTACACTGACATTTTCTTGCTACTGTACATAGCTACATCATAAAATCTCTTCTTGGTGCCTGAATGCAAATCATATGAAAGGACCTTTAAAGGGATAGTTCACCCACAAAAAAAGTAAACCCACACTCATGTATTTCTGCAGAACACAATCCAATGGGTCCAATGTTATTTGAACCAACATTCTTCAAAATAACTTGTGATCTGCAGAATCACATAGGTCTGAAACAACAGATTTGGAGGGTGAGTAAATGATAGCAGAACGTACATTTTTGGATGAACTATTGCTTTAAGCCTAAAAAAAAAATGTACAGCCTCAAAACCGTCTGAAGCCTCTACCAGAGCTGCATGTCACGTGTGAATATTGCATGCACATTCACTCTTTCATCTGTCTGCTCCCTCCCATCAGCCTTGTGTCCACTGGCAACCAGATCACCTCAACAATCAGCAGTCCTTCCTCCCCACACGGCTCTCCACTCCACCTTGTGGTACTGCCGTTCTTCCTTGCTTCCTCTCTCTCCTCCGCACCTCTTCCCTCTCTCTGCACTAATCCATCCCACCCACCCCGCTTCGGTATGGAGAAGGTGCAGCACATCACACGGGCGGCCATGCGGCGGGCGTCCACCATGGAGGTTCCCCAGCAGGCCAAGCAAAACATGCAGGAGCTCTTCGTCAACTTCTGCCTCATCCTCATCTGCCTGCTGCTCATCTACATCATTGTCTTGCTAATGTGAGCGGGAGGGGCCACGGTCTTCCTTGTAGCTAATGAGGGCAAAGAACTGTACACAGGGGGCCAATTGCATCAAGGGGCGGGACTATTTATTATTATTATTTTATAGAGGGTTTTGAATAGTTGGGTTGTACATTGCATGGTTTTTGGCTAAAAAATTTGCTTGTAAATAGCAAATTCAGAGTGCCACAAGAACGACAATACTGAAAAGAAAAAGAAAAAAACGTGATTAATTTTATAATTTAACTACATTACGGGCTAAATACTAAGGCAGCACATGTATCCTTTTAATTTTCATAATGCATAGTGCCATTGTGAAAAAAAATTCACCCCTCCAAAACAGTGGATGAGGCAAAATGAATAAAACAAATATAAATAAATAAAGTATAATTAAACGACTTAATTTAAAGGTGCAGCGTGTAATATTTATGAGGATCTATTGATAGAAATGCAATATAATATACATAACTATGTTTTCATTGGTATATAAAGACCTTACATAACGTTCGTCTTTATTACCTTAGAATGAGGTACTCAACTCCTATCTCCATACACCTCGGGCCCCCTTACAGTGAAGTCACCATTTTGCACGGGCATGTTTCTACAGTAGCCCTAAATGGACAAACTGCCCTACAGAGCGCTAATTACTCTGCTGTCACAGACAATGACAACTTTGTCCTGTGTCAGCCACCGTAGCGTCCCCATGTCCTCCAAAAGGGAGGGGTGGGCGGTTGCAATTCGCAACCTCACCACTAGATGCCGCTAAAATACACAGTGCACCTTTAATACTAAGAAAAAAATAGTAACATTACCTTTTAAAAGTTTTTTATATTAACAAGTTTAATTTTGCAAGGATGCATTAAATTGATCAAAAGTGACAGTAAATAAATATATAATGTTACCTAAAAAATTATATTTTAAATAAATGTTGTCATAAACCCTGACATTTTAAGCAGCAAAGATCTTTTCAACATTGATAATAATAAGAAATGTTTCTTGAGCACCATATCAGCATATTATAATGATTTCTGAAGGATCACAAGACGTGGCAAGTAATGATGCTGAAAATTCAGCTCTGCTATTACAGGAAATAAATTACATTTTACAATATATTCAAATAGAAAACAGTTATTTTACATTGTAATTTGTACTGTACTCTACTGTATTTTTATTAGATAAATGCAGACTTGTAGATAATGAGAAAACATTAAACAAAAACTTACAGACCCCAAACTTTTAGATAATAGTGTATGCGCAGTATATATAACAGCACAATTCATTAGGGAAGTGGCGTCCAGCTAAAACAGGACTGGAGCTCCATGCTGGGGCGAAACTGAAGAACTGACCAGCCTTCACTCTGAACATATGCTGCATGCTACTGTCTGTCCATGTGTCTGTCACTATCCCATCACTGCATGTCACCTGCGGGCCTGAGAGACATCATCTGAGTCACGTCTGCCATTACACACACCATGCCAAAGTGAAAAACACTTGCTCAATAAAAAAATGATATGATCACGAGTGTGCAATAAAAAGTGTGCCGCTTCTGTTTCTGACTGATACTCCCACTGTACTAATTTTGTTAAACCATCAAGTTACAAAGGTCACAGAAAATGTGTTTCAATAAGAATTAATACACAAGAGAACCAGTTATTGTCTTTAAAAGAAACCTGTTTGTGACTGTGTCTTGTCAGCAAAGCTCATGTCAGTCTGTCAATCATGTTTAGCTCTTTCCACGGCATGTGAGAGACCAGCGGTGATGTAACCTGCTCCCTTTCACTGGCAAAAAAAGAAGAACATCCACCTGGGGCCGGATACGCTTGGACTACACGGCACCACAACCCTGGAAATCTGCATCCCATCAGCATGGATCTGACCAATAACCGAGGACTAAACCTGCTGCTCAACTTTCTGCTTATTATAGTGGCTCTATTGATCATGCTCATTCTGGTCAAGCTCATGTGACCCGAAAATGGCCCGAAACAAGAATAATCGGTATAAGAGATTCGCTCTACCTCCAAAACCAGTTTAAAACTGCTGTAAATTATTTCAGACATTAGACTGATTTCTTTTTCTAACTTGGACAAAGGTGCATGATTGGCAGGCAGAAAATGTTTCTGATTGGCTGGGCTAACTCTTTTTTTGGGGTTTGACACATTTTCAGGACACATATTTCACTCATATTTCACTATAATACACACTTTGCTAGAGCTTAATGGAAGGGTATAGTAAATTAATAAAAACTGATTACCACCTCATAACTCTGCAGAATCAAATAAAGAACACTAAAAAAAACCACCTAATTTAAAATGGATCAAAATGCTCCTACATTTTAGTTTCAAATATACTGAGGCTTTAAAACTGACAGGAAGCATTTGCTTCCAGTCTCACTGCACCCTCTAGTGGTTATTGCCTCTAAATGCACACAAATACGATTAACAATGGGATTCTCTCAAAATATATTTTATACCATTTACCTGAAAATACAGACATGCTCTCAAATCACATGACACGTCACTGACACTACTATTAAGTGCATTTTTTAATAAAAGCTGTGGATATGCACTCCTAATCAGATATATTTCGAAGAAGGACATAGTCATGGTTTTAATGAGAAAACAAACTGGTTTGACTATAATATAATCAAAGTTGTAACCTTTTTACATTATTTATACAATCATAATCAATCACTGTGTTCGTGTTAATATCTGTGTGATTATATTTATGAAGTAACGTTATAGGAATGACTTACTGTGCAGTGCAGGCCTTTGAGAAATCAGACTGAATGGAAGTAAACGCTGCAAATAAAACACTTCCGCTGATAACAAATGGTTTTGTGTCTCTTTAGGTTGAATAAAACATTTAGAGCCTCAAGCAGAGAAATGCAAAACATCAGCAAATATTAAAGTCCTGCAGAACTGGAACAAACACTGCTGGGTCTTTACTATGGAAAATAGACACCCGTCACAGCAGGCCATAATCAACATTATTTACTTTCGTAATGCACATTTCCAGTCCTATAGTGTTCAATGCACATTATTATAATCATAACATTGTTCTGCTTTTGAAATGACTTTCCTTTTTGGCTGATGCCAGGAATCCATCTTACTTTTCACCCCTCCCCTCCAACTGTCTATTTATGCAAAAAAAAAAAAAAAAACTGGATTTGAACATTTCACTATAAAGCATGATCTGAAAGTCATTTTTAACTCAAGCGCAATACAAATTAAACTCTACTGACAGCATCTGAGGAATGCATTACCACAATCATTTTTAATAATAATTTTGACATACTATTATACTAATTTTAAATCTATCAAATTTTCCAAATGTACCAAACTAAAACTAAAATAACAGCAATAATTATTATTAATATAATTACTATTAGAAACTAAAATGTGTCTGTTTAATTATATTATATTATATTATATTAATGCTGGGCAATCAATTAAACGTGATTAATCACATACAAAATAAAAGTTTGTTTACATAATACGTGTGTATACAATGTATAATTATGATATGTGTGTATATATATATATATATATATATATATATATATATATACACACACACACATACATACATACACACACACGCACATATATATATATATATATATATATATATATATATATATATATATATATATATATATTAGGGCTGGGCGATATGACGATATTATCATATATCGACGATGTCTCGCAAATATGTCGATATCGATAACAGTCAGTGTTATCAGACGATAATCGACATCATAAAAATGACGACTGATAAACTCACAGGACATTGCGTTGCCAAATACATTATAAATAGTAGTTACCATACACTCACCTTTTTAGTGTTTTTGATGCATAACTACAGTAGCCTATATGTGTTAAAGCAAAACATTGAATTATGGATAAGACGTTGGTTGTGTTTTCATTATACACGCGCAAAGAGAAGCACATGGCTTGGCTAAATGTTTT
The DNA here is from genome assembly GCF_024679245.1 of Pseudorasbora parva. Lineage (NCBI taxonomy): Eukaryota > Metazoa > Chordata > Actinopteri > Cypriniformes > Gobionidae > Pseudorasbora > Pseudorasbora parva. The sequence continues at coordinate 37,977,542 of NC_090186.1, read as the reverse complement.
AAAACGCTCTAAAAATATTATTGCCTATTAGGCTAAATTATAAATATAATAGCCTATTAATAATACAAACATTAATCAAACATGGAAACCTGGAAAACATTTAAAATAGTCTACTAACGCTAAAAATAAAACGAGAGAGAAACCTTTGGGGGGAAAAATAGCTCAACGGGGGAAAAAAATAGCTCAACCTTAAACGGTTGAAAATGTCTATAAAACCTAACCATAGGCCTGTATTTTAAATACTATAAAATAAAGGTGTCAGAATAAAATTATTATAATATAAAAAATGAAAGAAAAATATATTAAAGTGAAGTAAAAATGCGCGTTAAACTCACAGTTCGTGCAGTGATGGAGCGCAGTTCTGAACAGAAACGCATGAGCTGCTCGCGTCAACACTGCACTTTGCTTAATTACATATTTTCGTTTCGAATGCTTCGTTTAAAAGTGGACATTTTAAGCTTTCTATGCGCATATTTCTGTGAGGCAAGTAGCCTGCTGCGTTTCGGTTTATTTATGAGACACGCGCTCAAGTTCATTAGATATTAAAGCGATCACTCCCGCGACTTCAACACGATTCATGTCTTCCATTTCCATATTATTTATTAAACCCAAGCAATTGGCCAAAGAAACCTTTATTAAAATTAAGATACAATTTAAACAAAACGAAAGAATGCTTTCTACAAAACAAAACTTAATATTAAACTAAATATAACCACCAAAATAATTTCTGACTCACTCGCATCTTTGCACTTATCATAATCAGATGAAATGTAAAAATACTATTATAATAGGCCTATTCAAACATAATATGCAAAAAGAAAGAAGACAAACATTGTTTAATGGCTACAACAAAGTGAGCTACAGATAAATGTCTGAGCTGGATTTAATTATTTTACAGGTGAGCGGTTCACGAGCGCGCCTGCGGATTATTGAGCTAAGTCAAGCCAAGTCAGCTTTATTTATTATATAGTTCTTTTACAATGACGATTGTTTCAAAGCAGCTTCACCGTGTTAAACAGGACAATATTGCAGCAAAATTTGATTTCCAGTCGTTCTGGGAAAACAGTGATGTTATCAGCTTATTTCGTTAATTTTAGTTTTAACATGAGTCACACCGGTCCGCTTCGCTCATTACAGGCTCGTTCTCATAATTACAGTTAATGTGCCGGGCCGGGCAAGGCTCGGACACAACGAGCACAAGCTCGGGCTTGATCTTTTAGGGTCGGGCTTGATTTTTTGAGCACGATCTAAGCTCCAATTGACATTTACGGTGTCATTGCTGCTCGACCACATATCCGTCGTCTTTGAGAAGCGGCTGCAGAGCGGGGCTCAAACGAGACCGCTAATGCTGGGTAGTGTACGTGGATATGGCTGCAGAGGTTAGTGGTTCACTTTCTTTCTTTTTTTTCTTCTTCTTTTTTTTGCAAAGCCTGCAGATAGCTTCTGTTGAATCCACTGGTTCACCATTTGCATTTGGTACTTTAAATCCATAATACTGCCAAATTACTGATGTACATCTTTTCTTGGATATTAAGCGTTGTCCTCCATTTTATGCCTGGAAAATTTTGTGGCGCGCAGGGGAGTGAGCGGGATCAGTGCGGAGTAGATGATATTATCGGATATCGCGATATTTTTCAAGGCGATTATCGCCCCCCAAAAATTAACATATCGCCCAGCCCTAATATATAAATATATATATATATATATATATATATATATATATATATATATATATACACATACATACACACACACACACACACACACACACACACACACACACACACATATATATATATATATATATATCTTATCTTAAAATATATTATTTAAATAAAATGTCTGTTCCAATAAATAACAAAATTTTACATTTATTAATTTTAAAATAAATTAAACCTATATATATATATATATATATATATATATATATATATATTTAAAAGACAAACTATAATATTTATTAAAAAAGTATTACAAATAAAACCATAATAAAAATTAATAAATAATTCATAAAAAATATAATAACATAAATAATACTAAAATAACACAATGCATTCTGGAGCAACCCTTAATTCTTAAAATCACTAAAAATAATAATATGCTTCATTATAATTTACCATACCACTGTATCCAGCAGAGGGCGCGATGAACCTACTTTTACAAGACGATACATCAATGGCATCATTAAAACAACTCAGCATCGACTTAACTATACTTTAGTATAGTACGCTTTATTTACACTTTACCATAGACACAACTAGAGCACCCAGCTCATTTTTCCCATCTTCACATTCCGTCAAAGAAATTGCAAACTGACCTGTGGGAGTTCTGCTTCCTGCCGCGGTCGCTCTCGCTGCTGCTGTTCCTGTTGCCACGAGCCGCCACATCCCTCTGGTCCCGGACGGTACTCCATCTGCTCACTCAGCCACATCTGCGTCCGTACGGCCGGCTGGATGGGTGACCCTCCCACGGCCTGGTGCCTAAGTGTGGGACCTCTCTGCCCAGGCCCGGCCAGACCGATCGTGGGGGTCTTGCTCTCTGGTAAGGCACTGTAGGTGAGGTCTAATGTGCTGGGCTTGAGAGGAGAGGAGCAAGATGAGTCCGTTTTACCTAGGGTGTTACTGCTGCCCAGGTCATACTTAGTAAAGTCAGAGTTGGTGGAAAGTTTGTGCAGGCTCTGAGAGAGAAAGCCATCTGAATAAAGAGGGTCCTGTCGGTAGCCGTAGAGCACACCTCGATCCAGGGATCCGTGAGGGTCCACGCGGTACGACGGTCTCCCTGAAGGGGTGGACTTTTCCTGGCCGGTAAGACGGGTGAGGGAGGACCAGCGGCGCACCGGCCGGGGGTCTTTCATGTCCAGGGGGCTGTCGAGGGGAGAAGGGAGCTGGCAGCTGCTCCAGGGGCTGGTGGGGGCAGAGGGCGCGCTGAGTTTGGAGCTGGACGGAGATGGCATGACGTGGGCCGTGGGGATGGGACCTTGCGACCGCAGAGGCTGGAACGACAATGTGCCGCTGGAGCTGGAGTGGTCTGGAGACCGAGAGAAAAAATAGAGATCTTTAGGCATGACCGTGTTAATTCCCCTGCTAGCAGAAAGTGGTACCAGAAAACAGAACTTTCGTTTGAATGCAAACACATTCTGGGTGTGTCTGCTGGCTATCAGTAGGAAGACGGGTAACAGGCTTGTTATGGATGAAAAAAGTGCCCCCTACTTAGTGATTTAAGTCATTAATTATGAGGATTTATATTTAGAATATTGAACCACTGAGCACAATCCACCTCTTCTGGTTATTTGCTGCTCAAACAAGCTTTACAAAACAGCCCATAGAATTAACCACAGATTTATCTGAAGAATATAAAAAAAAAAAAAAAAAGTTATAAAAACATAAAGTGTTAATTGACTGCATATTAAGCTTTATGCATTTGTTATATTTTAAAGTAAACTAAAGATCAAATAACTAAACAATAGTGTTAATAATTAGTATTATAAATTATGGAATATAATCCCTATGTGGACTGGACTGATGTATGAAAATAAGCGTAACTCAGTGCTTATAATGATTCAACATTCTTGTGGAATAAAATAAAAATAAATTAAATAAAAAAGGTGATATGATGTTAAACTGGATGTTATGCATTATTTTTATTATATCTTAAAGAAAACAAAAAATCAAATAAATAAATAATAGTGTTATTTATTAACTTATAAAGAGTGTTATATTATTCTGCAGTGTGCTGGACCAAATGGAATGAGTGGCATTGCAACTCATTACATTTAAGTAATGTGAATATAAACTGCAAATACTGTGATTTAGAGACAAAGGCAGTCAAACGGAGAGCCAAATACATCTCACAATGACCTGAAAAGTGATTCAAAGTGATTGAATTAGGGGAAGTGAACAGATTTTAACGCACTTGCCTCAAAGGTATTACACAGAGAAGTTAAGAGTGACACAAGCCTCTGATGATGATCACAGGAAACGAGACGTACTGGAGCACGATTGGGCTATTCCATTCTTATTCTTTCTGAGAGACTGCAATGACTGAAAGTAACTGGATGGAGATGACCTAATACTGACCCTGCCCTCCATATACTGAGTCCTCCAACATCCCATCATGCACTAGGGCTTTCCCTCGATTACATAGCCTCTCTTTCAGACCACAAACACTGCAAGGCAACACGTCATGATAAACAGTGACTGAACCCATCTGACTTTGAGTCACCAGAGGAGAACAACACACACAATCTGCTCCAAGCTGAATATATCAAATAATCGCTGAAGTAAATATTATAAGAAAATGTCGGTGTATAAGAGATGCAAAAATATGGCTGATGGAAGTTGCAATCATTTTAAAATTATTTTATAAACCATATTTTTTATATTATTTTATAGGTTCACTATAAATTATTTTATAGGTTCACTATATTTTATATATTATTTTATATATATCCTACATAAATATTTCTGAAATGAGAAATGGAAAACAAGCCGCAGGAGGTTTTGTTCCTGAAGCTATGTGAAGTCTGTGTAGTGTGTACTGCAGTATGAGCAGTCATGGCCAGGGTGAAGTGCACTGACAATCACTGTGAGATGAGCTGACAGGCTTTATCATCACGACATGAGGAAGGCTGAGATACGGCCATTCAGATGAAGAAGCTCAGCTGTCTGTGATGCTCTCATCATATCACATCAGTGTGACCAGTGACCACTGCCTCGGACACTTCGCACACACTTCAAGCTTCTTCGAAGAATGTTCAGGCAGTGTATACGCCAACACAAACCAGACTCTAACATTCGACAGGACGAGTTACATTTGCATCACAGTGTCAATGTACATTCTGGATTCTATATTAATGTGCTGTTACGACATCGTTTGCCAATTAAAACTGCCTACAGATGGGGAAAGAATATTTTATTGTGATTATTATTGCCATCACAAATTAATAAAAATGTGATTAATAATAAACCTAATTTATAAAACAACAAAATATATTATTATTAAAAGCATTATTATTACTATTATCTTTGATAATAAAACTGTTTTTTATTTTTTTACTTTTTTATTTTGATTTTATTTATTAAATAATACAAAATTATTTTTGGTTACACTTTACTTAAAGCCTTTATGTAAAATGCATTAAATCTTGTCATAAATAATTGTAACCAAAGTTAAAATGACTTATAAGTATAATATTTGCAGATTTCTTGTTATATCTGAGATTGGTTTATCATGTCTTTTAATACATTATACATTTCTAAAGGTGTAAAAATTAATAGATAAGTATTTTAATGTATTATAACTGTGGTTACCATTATTCATTAGAGCATACATTATCATGAACAATGCATTATAAGGTGCATTATATTGCATAATTATTGCATAAGTAATGCATACCGTTATAATGCCTTGCATATATTATATATACACTTCTCATAAATGCTTTAAGTAAAGTGTTACCATTATAATAATTAAAATGTACAAAAACATAAATCTTTAACTCTGGTGTATTTTCTCTTTTTTATTGCCTTATCTGCTATTGAGCTATCTTTCCATCCACACCCCAACTACTGCTACTAACTTTCTGTGATAGTTACGAAAGCCCCTTGAAAAACTGACCTGTAAATCACAAAGTCACATTAGAGACACCTGAATGGCTTTCAGTGATTATATCAAAGAATACAGGTATCAATGTTAAGTCATAATCAGCTTTCTTGCCTAACTTCTTATGCTAAAGTAAACAGGCGCTCAGCTCTACAGTGGTCTGAATAATGCGGCTCTTTGTTGGCACTTGAGTGTCTGCCAACACAAGACCAGCTGGACCCAGAGAAGAACTGAGGCGGCACATTCCACGGAAGAGCCAGTGCTCTTGCAGATTTGTGTGTACTGTACATCCATACAGTATTGAATACTGCCAAACAGTTATATAAACAAAACAAAAACAATTTTTTTTACTGGAAATTACCTGATTTTCCAGATAATGTTAAGACTATTCTCACTTTTACTTCAAGTGCAACAACTTACAATTCCGACAACCGGATCACAAAATGTTGATGAGATGGATGTTAATACCAGGTGTAAATGGAGATTTTGAGGATTTCTGAACTTGAGCCAATCTTGGTCCTCGTTCAGCCTTCAAATAGCCAGTTTCAATGATAAATAAAAAATATATTATTAAATTAAAAAGACCATGAAAAAGAAAGCCTTTAGGGCAAAGTTTCAACTTCTTCACCAACTCTAGGGAAAGGTAAAATGAAAAGCAAGAAGTGAAAATACTCATGCAATGTATATTTAATACAATATGAAACCATGCTAAGAAATGTTTCTGAAGCCAGCTACATAAACATAGCCGCTAAGTTAAGAACTAGTCTGACCAACTATCAATTTGTTAGGGCTAATCATTACTTTTTAGATTCAAATAAGACCAATCTACCTTATGTAACTGATTTTAAAAAGTTTTTTAAAAAATTAGAAAAAAAATTAGATGACTGGTCTAAATCAAGTGGCAACCACCGGCGATCTAGCCAATACGGAAGTAATGTAAACTGTAATTCCTTAACTGGCCGCTAGAGCGGCTCCAGAAGTGAGCAGAATCTCATTGAGCCCCATGTTAAAATTCTCAACTTTACAGCAGAAAAAAACATGTTTACAGCCTGGTACAAATTGTGGTTTTGGCCTATACGGCTAATTTTGATCTTCATGACAACCTTCATGACTTCTGTGAGGGGGGTGGATTTTTTTATAACTCATTCGTTTACGTTATATAAAGCCTTAAAGTTCTGCATAATTAAGGGCATGGTTACAAGTGGATAGCCATTTATCCGCCGTCTATAGTCATTCAGTCACCTCAGCTCCGCGCACATCCCGCCTTTTTGCCCATTTTGTGTTATCCGGGAGTGACACGCGATGACTCGCTCACAAGATGGCAATGCCCAGCTCGCCCCTACTTTAAGCTTCAGAGCGGCTTATCGGAATCCTATGGGTGACGTCACGGACACTACGTCCATATTTTTTTACAGTCTATGGTCTAAATAGCATGAAATGCAAAGAAAAAACTCAGTTTCAAATTATCTGTTGATGTCTGAAAGAGCAAAAGAGGTAAAATACGACAGATCAATTGTTCATTTGTCTTCAAAAGGTTTATGTGTACATACAGCTATTTGAAATGGAAGAGAACATTAAACTAACATAATCAGGGTATATGCAGGAATCCTGAAGTTAATTTCAATACCTTTTTAAGACTTTTTAAAGACCTTCTCAAAATATTTTAAGACCCCATCGCACTTCAAGTTCTAATCGGCAACAAACCTTTAACTTAATAAACAGTTGTAGTCGAATGTAGACTTTAAATCTCTATCGTAGGCCAATTTTGTATCGTTTATATTGCATATCTGTTTTGCAACATAAGGAGGGCGACACATTCCCTTTCTCGCTTATACACACACAAAACATGAACTAATATACATTTCATTAAATGAGTAGGGCTCTGTGTGCTCTTTTTTTACCTGGATGAGGCATTTGGAAGATTTGCGGTCTTTTATGGCTTCCAGTTTTATAGTTTTTAGTCCCAACAAAGAAAGCATGTTGACAACATACCGAGCAGAACATTGTCAGTAGGGATGCACCAAAATAAAAAATCTTGGCCGAAACCAAAGCCAAAAAACGGAAAATAAAATTCAAACTAAAATGTTTAACTCAACCTCACTCATGTGTTCATTAAATAATAATGCACATGCCTACTGGCCTGCAGAGAAGGACAGAAATTGAATAAAGTAATCAAATGTAAAATAACTGCATATTTAACTGTTTAAATGAAATATTAATCCTTATTAAACATATAAAAGCTATTCAATCAAGAGTATTGTTTAATGTCAAACTAAATATAAGGACATCACTCAGGCAGCAGTAAAGGCTACTGCGCCTTTAAGACCTGAGGCAGGGATATGCTCGTCTTTCTCGACTGTGCATACTATACAGTTCACTTAAGGCATATTCAGACTATGTCTGCTAGGATACTCATCAAGATCGACATGTTGACATACTTCTTGTGTGAGTTTGTCCGTTTAAGTGCAAGACTTGAAAGAGAACTCAATATTTGCGCGCTGTGAGACGAGTGCGCGCTCTCGGATGATGCACAGCGTCAGATCTTCTCTCAGCACGCGCGAGTCTCACAGTCTTCACGCGAGTGATGACGGAGAAAACGACTGGTCATATGCGCACATACGGCAGCACTCGCATGCATTGAACAAAGTTTACAAAGAGGTGAAACAGCTCGGTAGGTGAAGCGAGTTTACCCGCCACAACTCAAAACCAGCCGCATTTGGCTGGTGGCGGTGCTAATTTCCATCCCTGCCGCGCGCACTCCGAGCCGATCTCAGACTGAGCGCCCCGTTGTTTTTTAATACTTATATGGGGATGAAAAGAAATATATTCATAAATACTTTTTGGAGTCAAACTCTTTTGACAAAGCTTGAAGAAAATTCTTTCAAAATTTAAGACTTTATAAAGCCGTGATAAGACTTTTTAATACTTTATAAGGGTCTTAAATTTCCCTAAATTGATTTATCACCTTTTAAGACTTTTCAAGACCCCGCGGATACCCTGATAATGAAGTGTACTCCATGCCATCCCATGATTTCAAACTGAAAACTTGCACTTTTGATATGACAAAAGAATTTTAGCGTACAACATGCTCAATATCCTTATATAGTCAAATGGTCTCTAAACCTCCTTATATTTGGAGTGCCGTGCCATTCCAGACAGGTTAGATTAAGCCGCCCAGAATAACCTCATCTGGTTCTACTTTACACTGGGGTGGAGAAGAGCGAGGCAGAGGAAACCAGGACTGCTGAAGCCTTGGGCTACGGGTGCTCCAGTCCCAGAATTCCCAGCGGAGGGGGGACAACCCACTGACGAGCGTCTGGTATCTATCAGTGCTGAATAAATGTGACAACTAGGTTTGCGATCAGTCTAACTGATTAGCATGCTACAGATCAGGGTCAGATTCAAATGATTTCATGTAAATTCAAGCTCATGACGGTGGAGGAGAGGGAACTTCAGGGAGAGCTGATCTGTGATTGATTGACGCATCTCTAGGATTGACTGAATTATTGCTTATCGATCGATAAACATACTCTTTGCACTTGCATGTGATTTGGTTTCTTGGCGTGTTTCTATCAGATGCTCTGTGACAAACGCTGTGCCGTGTGTGTTTGTATCTGTGGGATTTTGAAATGTGGGTCACTGAAATCTACAAAGCTCTTCCTCCTACTGAGATCAAGCCATTTATAAATCATCAAAAACACTTTTTTCTTGCAATACCGCCTGCACGTCCTGCATTTTTTCTTACCTGACTGACAGTATGTGACAGAGTTCTCTCAAACACCTTTGGATTGAGGAAAGGAAGAGGAAGAAAATGTGACTGGATGCATAGATAGGAGTCAAAGATTCCTGACTTTGCAGTGTGGAATGCCAAAGACAAACAGCGTCCTAACACTCGTGTGCCATAAATGTCACATGACCACAACAACTGACAGAAAAACAATCTGTGTCCAAACGTGTCTTTAAGCTGAACCATCTTCCTGTGCCAGAGTAAGCAGAAGAGTTCTGTTATTGCAGCCGCCCTCTCTGCAAGCTGATCAACCCCTTGCAGCTAGTCACAGCTGGAACACGCGTTTATTTTTATTTAGAAATAAGGAAAAAGTGCTGGCTAACAAGTGAATGTTCTCAAAGCAACTTTGAGTGGTAAAGCTAAAAAAAAGATGAAAATCAGCACGACAGATCAATAATGAGAATGAGATAAACAAGGTTTTTCACAGGATTCCTCTACTGAACATGATCTCCATATTTTCCACTGGATAATATTTTGATGCAATTATAATTGTGGTCATCAGCGAAACATTGTTATTTAACAAATTTGGTTCTAAAATAATTAACTTGATTCTGGCTTATCCAGTTCTTGAGTTTAACCCAATGACTCTCTTATTCAGTTACAGAGATTCACAGCTATAATATCAATAGCAAGCTAAAGGAACTCTCCACCGTTTTTAGAAACAGGGCTTATTCATCTTCTTTCCTAAATTTAGATATGTGGGCAAATGCATTTTTGTCTCAGTGCATGCATTGTGTTAGTTTGGCAGGGTCGCCGCTAGCACCCACTTGATTACTTCTTGTGGCCTGCGTATTCACAACGAGTACAAGTAGCGATGCAGATTAAGACTAGGCGATTTCCTGGGCAGATTATGGGGAAGCACAGGCGAAGCACTGCTACTTGGGCGCAGATATCACGACTCTCATCCTCCGGCTGTTGAGGGATCGCAATGGGTTGCTTGATATCTCTGCACCCAAGTAGCAGTGCTTCGCCTGTGCTCTCCCATAATCTGCCCAGGGAATCGCCTAGTCTTAATCTGCATCGCTACTTGTACTCGTTGAGAATACACAGGCCACAAGAAGAATTTAGGTTTTTTTTTTTATCCCTTTGACTTGAGACATGCTAGCTGGCAGCATAGGATTCCATTCGTTATGCTAAGCTAAGCTAGCAGCGACCCTGCCAAACTAAAACAATGCATGCACTGAGACAAAAATGCACTTGCCCACATATCTAAATGTAGGAAAGATGAATAAGCCCTATTTCTAAAAACGGTGGAGTGTTCCTTTAAATTCTGGTCTGTACATCAAACAGTTCTATTTATAACTTCAGAAGACTTGAAATATAGTGCATGAGTCATATGGACCCCCTTTCATGGTATGATAATGGTGCTGTTGCTCATGTGGACTCGTGCTCAACATTAATGAGCAATTGTACATGGTTAAGGGTAAGCGCACATGTGAGTACTCCACATCTAGTGCTTCACAACACACTCTGACGTCACTTGTCAAGCGCATGCTTCCTGCTTGTGGACTGGACAGTCTTAGCACATTAGCACATATTTAGCAACTGCTCTTAGGTTTCACTGCCACGTCCGTCACCATTAGCCTGGCGCCAAAAAGACGGTTGCTGGGGACCAACATGGAACTCATGGGCCATTCTTGTAAGGGCCTCGGGCCAAGACAGGTCTAATAAAAGATTAGAAACATTAAAGAGTGAGAGAACGTGATGGATTTTTGAAGTAGTGAGGATTGCTGGTGGTGACAGCAAAATGGAGACAAAAATGGCAAGTTTAAATCAGGCACAGTAAATATTACTTGTTCACAACATATAAGGGCACTGTATAAATCAAGTGACATCATCAATGTATGTAAATTAGTCACATGACAGTAACAGGTGATTGGCTCAAACGCTTCATGGATTCCTATTAGATGGAACGACTGAATGATAGAATGATATAGACAGACAGACAGATAAATATATCGACTGATAGAAAGACAGGCAGATAGTTAGATAAACAGACAGACTGAACGACAAAAGACAGAGAGTGAATGAATGATTGAATGACGGATTAAAGGAACGATAGAAAGATAGACAGACAGAAAAATTGAGAGAATGGAAAAAAACAATGGATAGACACAGACAGATAAACAGATATAGACATAAGATGACAGAGATAAAAAAACAGATATAATGAAAAATAAAAAGACAAACAGAAGATAGATGGAATGATGGATAGAACAACATTAGACAGACAGACAGACAGACAGACAGACAGACAGATAGACAGATAGATAGATAGATAGATAGATAGATAGATAGATAGATAGATAGATAGATAGATAGATAGATAGATAGATAGATAGATAGATAGACAGACAGACAGACAGACAGATAGACAGACAGATAGACAGACAGACAGATAAGATTAATGCCTGTGTTGTGTTCGGAAACTTAGAGGAGACGTCCTCACTCAGCCTGGCCTCTAGAAAACTCTTCCTGACGTGCCAGTTCTGTCAGCAGTCAGTATTTCCGGCTTGCTGTTGCATCACCAGCTGCTCAGAATTCCACAGTGACACAAGAGGAGTTGATGTAACGACTCCGAGAGGAGGTCACGGTCAAGCCTCCAGAAACACGAGCGGCACACTGCAGCAATGGCGTACGTCATATGAGCTCAACTGCTCTAGACAGCCAATAACTGACAAAAAACCCTCCAGATCTTGAATCGGTATTCGATTTAAAGTGCTAGCTCTTCCAAAAAAAGGAAAATTCAGTCATCATATCCTCCCCCTAAAGCTCACATATAATTTTCTTTCTTCCACGGAACACAATAGGAGATGTTTAGCAAAAACATTCAATCTACAAACACATTCACTCTTCTTTCATACACAAAGTAGATGGAGACCAAAGGATGTGTATTAGCTTGATAACTTTGCTGAAGTTGTTAGCAGACAGACAGATGGCAATGTGTAATCTCCTCCAGCCATTAGAATTAATGCAATACATAGTAAGGATGGTCACAATGAGTGTCAGTCTGGGGGTGCTAATCTGAAAAACACAAGCCTCAGCAGAGTTTAATGAGGACCGAGATGACGCAAAGTGTGTTTTCAAACTGGAGGCTAATTATCAGCTTGGGGAATAGAAATGCTGAGCCATTACAAGGTGTCCTTGTCGCGTGCGTGTATTTGTGCACACCCGAGGGAACCTAGAGTGCGAACATGCGACTTGATCTCATTGTGAAAAGATATGCCAAATGTGCAAAGTCAATCACAAACTACTGTAATACAGGACTGACGCTTCATTTTGCCCAAGGAGAACATGGACTCCTGATTCAAAAAACTTAGAAGCCCATAAAGAACTGTCGGGATACAATGAAAATTGATCACATTAGTTTTTCTTTAATAAACTAATAAGCAACATAAGCAACATTTTTGAATGTATTTAAATACAAAAAGTACATGTTCTTTTTTATAGCTTCAAACTGTATTTATTTAAACATTCAATTAATGTCAGATACAGGTCAGTCGCCGATAGCCTCGTGGGCAGAGGCGTTGTGTTAATCGTGCGACCCAAACCAGCTTGTGGACCTTTCCTGATCCCATCCAGTCTTTCTCTCCCATCTTATTTCCTGTCCACTCCATACTATCTCCCTTCCTGTACACCCTATACTATCATGTCACAATAAAAGCCAAAAAAAAAAAAAAAAGTCAGATAAAGTTTGCATAAACAAAATACCAATAATAACCAGAAACTAATTCTGCAAAATACAAAACTTTTAATAACAAACAAGCCCGAAATACACCGGGACTCTTATTTTGAAATTACTTTTCTACTTTCAGCTGCTCATTCAAACAATAAAAAATGCACTCTTACAACCATCTAAAACATATTACAATACAAAGATCATAAAGTAAACAATGTCATAATTCATCAACAGTAGATCATAAGTAGTCACCTTGCATAAATGCAGCTATTTATTGGGAACTGCTCTGAAACCATATGGAAGTCAATGGGGCCCATCAACTGTTTAGTTCCTGTCAGTCTTCAACATATCTTCTTTTGTGTTCAGCAGAAGAAAGAAATTCATACAGGTTTGGAACAACTTGAGGGGCAGTAAATAATGGCAATTTTCATTTTTGGTTGAACTATCCCCTATTTAATAATCATATCAAGCCATATCACAAATCTTATTTTCTATCCCCAAATTTAAAGTCCTCATGAAATCAAAATTGACCCTATTTACTTTGCTAGCACATATTACAGGTCTTAGGGTGAACAATTAATCCGTGCAGGTTAATACACAGAAAAAAAATAGTTTGTCGCAGTAATCTTTAATCAAAGATTTTAAAAGTAACTTCTGGCTGGTCTGGAAACGGTGTTCCTTCTCAGATGATGCCAGTTTGACGGCTTAGGTTTAAAAATGCTTAACCGCTACCCTCCAACCGTTAGTTTGCTAGATAAGGTATCTACTTTTTATTTTTTAGAGCCCTGCAATGCATTACGCTGACTAACTTTAAGTATTACCAGTAGAGGTTGAAGGATCACATGTCTTATAATACTGTATTTCATAAAACAATATGAATGACTACAGCTCATCACACACACTGTAATATCTCCGGTCCTCAATTTCCATTGTGACCTGATCAATCTCTTCCTTTCCTGTGTGGTTTTTCACATCCTTCCATCAACAGCTTGTTTTAAAGCAAAGGCAGCACTATGGCTGCATGAATATTGATCTATATCCATATCCAGAAGACAAATGTCTGAGAGGAAATGCTAACTGGGCTGTCTCCTGCTCCTGTGTAATTAGTTTACCTCCTTCCTTTGAGATAAAGTATGTAACACAGCACTAGCACATGGCGGGCTCTCATTCATCATACATGTTCGTTCATACCCTCTCTCCTTGCACAACGTGTCCCGTTTCATTCATGCGTTTGAGGTCATGAGATTGGGACAGCCCTTTTAGACCGGGTGAAGAATATGTCAGGAAAAGTGAGGCAAATCGCAATAAGACAAATTATGTCTTTGCATTTTTTTTAACATAAAAATACATTACATTAAAAACTATATTACTTAAGTTTTTTTGTTGTTAATTAATTTAAAAAAATAATTTAATTTGAAATGAATAAAAAGTCTAACCTAATTATCATTAATATAATGTCAGTATAATAATATGCCAACAGCAGAATAACAATAGTAGAAAGAGAAGGAAAACATGATATTTCTACAAATACTCTTAATATCAGTTGTCCACAATATATAGATCTGTTCAACCGATATTTTACAATCTATAAAAAATAAAAATAAATAAAAAAAACACTACACAAAATTACACCAAGGCCCGGTTCCACAAACAGGGCTTAGATTAAACCAGGATAAGGCCTTAGTTAATTAGGACATGTAAGTAGCTTTTATAAACGTGCCTTAAAAAAACATTACTGGTGTGCATTTTGAGACAAAACAAGGGCACTGACATATTTTAAGAGACATCAGTGCAAGTTGCTTTCAGTTAAAACAGAAAACATGCATTTTAGTCTGGGACTAGCTTAAGCATTGTCTGTGAAAGTATAAGTGTTGATATTTTAGCTTATCCCCTATGAACAAAGAACAAAACTTAAGAGAAAATGTAAGGCCCCGTCCCTTTCACAATGTCAGGGCTTCACCGCACCTCTCAACACAAGCATCATGTGTGGCTTTGTGAACTTCATATGAAAAACTTGTTCATATTGACAAGGTTCCAAGAAACTAACAAATAGCAAATGTAAACATTTTGTCTGAATGGCAAGATATGTCTTTGACAATGGGTCGTGTACTTTTGTGCAGCAAACTGACTGGCTTTCATAGGCTTTTTTTATCGTTCTACAGTTCTTTGTGATGGTTTTCACACAAACATCACTCCAGACCTCATCCTCAAACGCACTGCAGCTGGAGCCTGACGACAGACGTTCCAGTCCCCAGGGGCCACAATAACAGAGACCTAAATGCGCAGGATCACATTTACCACAAAAGGGCCATCATCACAGCCGTAATGGCTTACATGCGATTCCCAAACAGATGAAAGGAGGTCAATATAAAGGAAGCTCTATGTACAGGTCCCTTTATGGCTAAGCTGCGCTAAAATAACAAATGGGACAGTTTGGGATAAAATGGTAAAATAGCCCTGACAGAATAAACAGAGAGAATAAACCAGACTGGTGTTGAGATGGGAGAGGATTAGCCAGTGACCTCATTCATTACAAGAGAAGCCGCTCTCCTTTTCTACATCCAAGGTCTTTCATGAATTAAATTTATACCCATTGAATTTAAGAGCTACAAATTTCAGACTAACAAATCTTACAATTCTTATAGGTCTACAACTGTTTAGACAGATATTTTACAAATATACACTTAAAGCAGTTTGGGGTCTGGAAATGAATACTTTTTTATTCAGAAAGGGTGCATTAACTTTCTGTCCATTGAAGAATCATGAACAAAATGCATCACAGTTTCCAAAAAATATTAGCAGCACAATGGTTTTCAACATTGATAGTAATCAAAAATGTTTCTTGAGCAGAAAATCATCATATTAGAATGATTTCTGAAGGGCCATTTGACACTGAAGACTGGAGTAATAATGTTGAAAATTCAACTTAACATCACATATTTTAAAATATAATAAAACAGTGATTTTAATTTGTAATAATATTACTGTTTATACTTAATGTAGTTTTAAAAAGCATCTAAAAAGATCTTACCGACCCCAAACTTTTAAACGCTAGTGTATATTGAGCAGAAATTTAACGTTTTATTAATACTTATGTGTTTCAATAAAACTATGATGACTACACAACTAACTGTATGCTGTATCTAGCAGACTTCAGCTACAACAACCGCAAATGCTGAGTGTAATAGTGTGAAATGTAACTTAGAAAAGCCAAAATCAGCACAAAAAAAGCACATCACATAAAATAACTGAAACCTGATCTTTCCCATTTCAATAAATTCCACTATGGAAAAGTCAAGCAAAGCTTCGTTATAGATATGTGGAAAGAGCTACTTAAGCCCAAATAGTTTCCTTCCTGTGGTGGAGCACCAGATACAGTCAATTTAACATGAATCGTTCTGTATGTGTGGCCTTTGAGAGTACAGGTGAAGCTTCATATGATTATGTGTAAAGTATATGGGTAAACTTAACCTGCTAAAATGCACTGGTGATCATTCCATGACGGTGTATAAACTTAAAAACTCTTCTATAGTTACAACAAGAGGTGCTAACCTACTTTTGTAAGCATGGCCCTTAGTTCATAATTAGAGAAATGACTCTGTCTCAGCGGGGAGTTTTTCCACAGGACTACATCTTGCAGTAACTGAAGGACTGGAAGCTCTTATCTGTTTCCTCTAAGGCAAGAGGATAATCCTTTTTGCAAAGCATCACTGGATTTCATTCTATTTTCTATATGGGTGGTGATATGACTCATGTTCCAATGCGGCACTAGTAAACAAAAATCCTGCCATCATATCCATGATTAGAGATGTGCGAAACTACATCAATTACACAAAAAAATCAATTAGTCTGCAGGATGACGAAACAATTAGTCAACTTGTTGGCCATAAGAAAGACCTGTATACATTTTTTAATACATAAAAAAGAACAACAAAATGGCCCAAAACATTAATCTGCATAGACCAACAATTAAAAATACTTGGACTTTGACAGTAAATGCTTTGAAATATATTGCTGAGGAGGGTCAATGTGTTACCAAAGAGCTACTTTGATTGTGATGGTGTTGTAAAAGGGATACATTTATAGAGATAAACTTAATCTAGTCAACCAATCCTGATGGCAAAATACTTATGAATCATTTTAACCTGTAATACTGAAGATCGACAACAAAAACCCTTCACAGAGCTACTGGGAAGCTGGCATTTATTGTAGTCACCTATTATTGCAAAGCATTCATAGTGGATTGAGTTAAAGGTGTCTACTCCTGTTGCATCATTAAATGTTGCCGCTATGAGCATTATGCCAGTTTAACATTGTAGCACAAGCAGTGCGGTTACAGCGCAGAAGCTGTGCGTATGGAGAGTGGCTGAACCGTAGTGTGCGTACTGCAAATAACGACGAATATCATCAAATCCGTCACCTTTTTCGGTGCTCTCCTGTATCGTGCTTTGATTTATGATGGGCAGCATATCTGCTGCAATGCAACCGTGTTCCCATACCGACACGTGCATATAACATGCAGTATATAGGTTGTTTACATGATAAAAAGAAATCTTAAAGATAAAACATATGCCTCTAGTTTTCATTTAACAGGTCCAAAACTTCTGGCAGTGATGTGTTTGTGTATTTTATTAGATTTTTTTCACAGCGCTGTTGTCAGATGGTGATTGTGAAACACATGGAACACTTCTAACCCAAGCGCAGTGTGAAACCGGCCTTAGCCGATGACAGACATAAATATTGAACTATCTCGTCATTGCAACTCGATTTCTGCACTAGGGCTGGGCGATATGACGATATTATCATATATCGACGATGTCTCGCAAATATGTCGATATCGATAACAGTCAGTGTTATCAGACGATAATCGACATCATAAAAATGACGACTGATAAACTCACAGGACATTGCGTTGCCAAATACATTATAAATAGTAGTTACCATACACTCACCTTTTTAGTGTTTTTGATGCATAACTACAGTAGCCTATATGTGTTAAAGCAAAACATTGAATTATGGATAAGACGTTGGTTGTGTTTTCATTATACACGCGCAAAGAGAAGCACATGGCTTGGCTAAATGTTTTAAAACGCTCTAAAAATATTATTGCCTATTAGGCTAAATTATAAATATAATAGCCTATTAATAATACAAACATTAATCAAACATGGAAACCTGGAAAACATTTAAAATAGTCTACTAACGCTAAAAATAAAACGAGAGAGAAACCTTTGGGGGGAAAAATAGCTCAACGGGGGAAAAAAATAGCTCAACCTTAAACGGTTGAAAATGTCTATAAAACCTAACCATAGGCCTGTATTTTAAATACTATAAAATAAAGGTGTCAGAATAAAATTATTATAATATAAAAAATGAAAGAAAAATATATTAAAGTGAAGTAAAAATGCGCGTTAAACTCACAGTTCGTGCAGTGATGGAGCGCAGTTCTGAACAGAAACGCATGAGCTGCTCGCGTCAACACTGCACTTTGCTTAATTACATATTTTCGTTTCGAATGCTTCGTTTAAAAGTGGACATTTTAAGCTTTCTATGCGCATATTTCTGTGAGGCAAGTAGCCTGCTGCGTTTCGGTTTATTTATGAGACACGCGCTCAAGTTCATTAGATATTAAAGCGATCACTCCCGCGACTTCAACACGATTCATGTCTTCCATTTCCATATTATTTATTAAACCCAAGCAATTGGCCAAAGAAACCTTTATTAAAATTAAGATACAATTTAAACAAAACGAAAGAATGCTTTCTACAAAACAAAACTTAATATTAAACTAAATATAACCACCAAAATAATTTCTGACTCACTCGCATCTTTGCACTTATCATAATCAGATGAAATGTAAAAATACTATTATAATAGGCCTATTCAAACATAATATGCAAAAAGAAAGAAGACAAACATTGTTTAATGGCTACAACAAAGTGAGCTACAGATAAATGTCTGAGCTGGATTTAATTATTTTACAGGTGAGCGGTTCACGAGCGCGCCTGCGGATTATTGAGCTAAGTCAAGCCAAGTCAGCTTTATTTATTATATAGTTCTTTTACAATGACGATTGTTTCAAAGCAGCTTCACCGTGTTAAACAGGACAATATTGCAGCAAAATTTGATTTCCAGTCGTTCTGGGAAAACAGTGATGTTATCAGCTTATTTCGTTAATTTTAGTTTTAACATGAGTCACACCGGTCCGCTTCGCTCATTACAGGCTCGTTCTCATAATTACAGTTAATGTGCCGGGCCGGGCAAGGCTCGGACACAACGAGCACAAGCTCGGGCTTGATCTTTTAGGGTCTGGCTTGATTTTTTGAGCACGATCTAAGCTCCAATTGACATTTACGGTGTCATTGCTGCTCGACCACATATCCGTCGTCTTTGAGAAGCGGCTGCAGAGCGGGGCTCAAACGAGACCGCTAATGCTGGGTAGTGTACGTGGATATGGCTGCAGAGGTTAGTGGTTCACTTTCTTTCTTTTTTTTCTTCTTCTTTTTTTTGCAAAGCCTGCAGATAGCTTCTGTTGAATCCACTGGTTCACCATTTGCATTTGGTACTTTAAATCCATAATACTGCCAAATTACTGATGTACATCTTTTCTTGGATATTAAGCGTTGTCCTCCATTTTATGCCTGGAAAATTTTGTGGCGCGCAGGGGAGTGAGCGGGATCAGTGCGGAGTAGATGATATTATCGGATATCGCGATATTTTTCAAGGCGATTATCGCCCCCCAAAAATTAACATATCGCCCAGCCCTATTCTGCACTCTCATGAATGATTTCATCATAACTAGCAATGCAAACACTTGGGCTGGACCAACGTTGTGATGAAGTAGAAGTATTCGTTGATATTCTGCAGAGACTTTCTTTCTTTGTTGCCCCATTACGTCATAATGTGACAAAATTCCAAACATGTCCTTTTTTGAGATTGGATTCAATAAAAGCTGTTTTTGGACTAACAATGAAGTTTTGAGTTCTGAAACTTCTGAAAATATTTTTGAAGTACAATATATTTGGTCCTGAGCTGAGGACAGAGGCAGAGGACAAATAAAATGTCTCCTGCTTCATTGTCTAGAAAAGCACAGTTACATTAAAACAATATCAGCATGGTTTCTATAAACACACCTACAAATATCAGTCCAGAGGAAGTGAATGATGTGTTCATGTGATATCGTCATTTTGGTGATCTTACATAGCTTCCTGTTTACCAGATCTCTCAACAATGAACTCAAACCAATGGAGCAGTCAAAACTGGCTAATACAGAGAATGTAGGTCACCAACATGGGGAGCTTGGAAACTTCAAAGCTGCATCATTTGTCTATTAAACAACATTACTGTATATAAATAGCAAGATTTGGCCTCAGACACAAAAATCCTCATTGAATACACAACTATTACAAGGCTAAATGGTTGTGAATGCCGTTTCTTTTTGACTTTAATGACATGTAGCATTTTTGCAAAATCACCCTTCAGCCATTTTCCGCCATGTGATTCCTAGTACTGTTTTTTTTTTTTTTTTTTTGCCTTCACTAGTCTAATAACTAAACTAGTCAAATCTATTTTCAGAGGGAAATCCTCCCTGTCCTCCATAATATAATCAAGATATGCTGGATATTAAACAGATCTGCTTTCAACATAGAAAACACATGAGTTAAGTCCGTCATGGTTGCATGGTTAAAACCCAGAGATTATTAATTAAAAAGGGCAGGGCAGAAGCTTCCAAGTGCGAGTGTGGCTGCACTCCAAGTGTAATTAGAAAGCCTCACACAGACAGACTCCCATCCTTTCATGCTGCCCTCATCCATAAAAAAAACAAGGCGTCTTATTAACTGTCCACAAACACAAACTGGTTCCCCAAGTTATGGCGTAAACAATCCTATTTGGGTGAGATTTAATCAACGCTCAGTTTGACCCTTAATTCAGAATTGATTAGGCTGGTGTTCACAAGCACAGAAAATCCTTACACCTCTGCCAAAAGGTGAAACAGTGCGTTATTTCTGTATGACCCTGCACTGGCAGGCTTTTCAACACCATTGAGCTTTTATCACAACACAATATGTCAGATGAGTAAATGAACATGCACGGCTGTCTCAAAGCAGACACCAGAGAATAATAAACTGGAAATAAGATAGCCCAGTAGAATACAATTAGAATAACAAAGTTATATAACAAAAGTTATACAATCTGCAAGCTTTATTTCAAATCTAAAAAAAGATTGCTAAGCATTACTCCAGACATTGTACTTCTTAAAAAAAAAACATTTTTACATCATGGCCACATTACTACCTCGGTTATGTATTAATTATCAATAATTCAGTCACCGTCAGATATTCCTGAAAGTGCCCCATTTTATTATTTTAAAGGTTCCTAATTTTGTATTGGAGGTCGTGTGTAAATGAATTATCCATGCAACAGATTTGTTCAAAAACGCTGATTTATCCAGTAATGAAACAAAGGAAGTCTTTACGAGAGTCATTGAATCTTTCACTCAAACTGTAATTCAGATTAATTAAACGTCTGAAATAGACTGCAGCAGTTAACATTTTGTCAGAACCTCTATTAAATTATTACATGTTAATGTATGGATTTAAAATACTCGGAAAATTGTGCACAAGTCATATGGACTACATTTATGGTGATTTTGTACTTTTTAGAGGGTAACAGTCATGGTCACCATCTAAAACCGCTAGTAAATAAAACAAGTTATTCTGTTTAGTCCAGAATCGGGGAAGAATCGTCATCTCTGTTTAACACCCCCCCCACACACACACACAAAAAAAAATCAACAAAAAAAAATCATGACACTCAACTTAACAAAAATCATGCAGCTCTAATACATCATAAAGCGAGGTTAAGTGTTATCCAGCATGACACTTCACACCATGACGACTCAAAAAAAGTTCTGACTATTCAAAGAATAACTCAAAGCAAATTCTTAAAGAGAATGAGGACTCTTAGCAAAAGGCTCTCTTTTGTAGCAGTAGGCTACATTTGGCTGGACTGTTACTGATATAAAATGTGATTGTCTTTTGGCTTTGGGAGGATTTGATTAGGCTATTAGGCTAAATGCCACGAAGCAATGCACACCCATGTGCAGGGATATATCTGCAAGGCAAATGAACAAATTCATCTTGCATATATGCATGAGCTGATATGAGCAATTAACAAATGTATCAAAAGTCTACTATATACCTTATTGGATATTCATGGACAGAATTACCTCATAAATTTAAAAACAGCCAAAAATCTAGCAGTTGCTTGAGCAAAATGGTTTTGGCTCTCATGTAAACTAATAAGAGAATGTTAATTCAGTGTTGTGTCAAACTCATTCCTCTTTCAGGGTCTAAGCCATCATTAGGGCGATGAGTTCGGAGCAGCTGGCATATTAAAATCTTTTAGGGTGGGGCTATAGGGTACAAGGCAGTGGGCGCAGAAGGCTGAGAGCAAACAATACCCCCTTAATCATTCTAACTGCATTACCCTACTCTCAGTCAAACGCTAATCCCAACTGGCTAATCAGACAGTGCCAGGAGCTAATCTAGCCCAAATCTAATAGAATGCAACATTTTGACTTGCGCATTCCCTTGGGACTAGGATGTTCGGTGAAGATCAGACCGATTTGAAGAAAGAGCTTTGGTTAATATCACTGGACTGATAACTTGTATTTTTTTAAACAAAGTAGCCAGTTTTTGAAACTGATAAAGATTATTAATCAAAAAATACGAACTGTCAATGCAAATACGATGTAAACTGACAATAAAGTAACCATATCATTAGGGATAATCCCAAAGCCGGATACCTTATTTAAAAAAGCATGCATTATCACTTCAAAATGAATAACTGATGATACTTAATATTTCCAGCTTTATTTTACATAAAGATTGCTATAAAAAGAATAAATAATTGTATGAATAATATAATGCATCTTTGCTATGCTGAAACTATAAATGGAATAGAGTTAAACCTAAAAATGTGATGTTTATTTAGTTTTGACAAAACATGATCCCGGCACCCACTGCTGCATTTGAAATTTGCGCCGTTGAGCAATGTAGCCAATCACAGACATATCTGTGGATTTTTTCAATGCAATGGCCAATCAGGTGTTAGTCATAATCCACTCATCACTCAAAACAACAGAGTTTTTGTTCAGTGGTGAGTTCTGCATGCACAAAGTGTAGACTCGATGTAAATAAGAGATTCATTGTGCAGTGTAGACAACTTAATTGATTATAACGGAAGTTTCTGAGATTGTGATAAACTGAGAAGCATGATGGCTTGGTAGTGATTACAAAGGAAGGCCTCTTTGCATGCATTCTAGGCTATAATCTATTCATAATTAGAATAAAAATGTAGCTTTTCGTGCTCCTGAGGACCAAAGGCCACTTAAAAGCTGAAGTTTCTAAAGTCACATTCACATATAAATAAATAACTCGTGGGATGGATGGATGGATGGATGGATGGATGGGTGGATGGGTGGATGGATGACACTCCTACAAATAAGCATTGATATGTAAAGGTTAAAAACAATGCAAACTCACAGCGATCACAAATACACCGGAATGCACGTCACTTTGTTGAGGTTGTTCCTTGTGTATTTCTGGATGCTTCAGTGGCATCCAAGGCATTCTTTCCAGCAAGTCTTAGGGCACCTCTGTGTTTATTCTTGGCTGATAAGTCATGCGACTCAGGTTTCCTTTCGACACAGCTGATCCTCACAGAGCAAGATGAAACCTAGCATTCTAAACTACATTGCGTAAGTGCTCCATGGAAATGCATATACCAGCAGTGCCTGGCAAACTTTCAAGGACAAATATGTTAAGGACCTGGGAACAGATGACTTTCTTTCATCCTGATTACTGATACATTATCATTACTTAGCCAGATCAGAAGTATGGCAAGTGGGGAAATAAATGTGATTCAGGTCAATTTAAGTCTAGCTATGTCATTCCCTTAACATCAATCCCATGCAAGAGTTGCTGAAACAAGAATGAAACTTCCGATAGGAGCCATCAACCCCCCAGGAGTAATTATCACGCTGCTGTTTCTGCCCATAAAAAAGGTATAATTAGTGACTCGGGTCATGAGGCGTCCTGGTTCAAAATGAAAGGATTTTCCTGTGCCTTGTTTTAGGTCATTCACTGGCAGCTCATTTGGAGAGAGGGAATTCTGATCCTCAAGGTGGATGAAAGTAGGTAAATTAATCTCCAAGAGGACACATCTCTGGCACGTTTCTCAAGGTTAAACATGTGTCACAGGAAAGCCTGACACTATAGACTAGTGAAGACGTCTTGCAAGGAAAACTTACTGTCATGAGACCTTCAGCGGGCCAAAGGGCAAGATCACAACTGATAACCGTTGAACAACCTCAAGACTCTACTTCGTTCAAGTATAGAAATAATCAACTATTATTTTATTAGATCTGCAAAATTACTTTTGTATACATATAAATATATTTACTTATTTTGGTCAATAATCACTAATATTCACCAATAATTTATATGCCACCATTATTAAACAGCCTAATTCACCAGTCAGTCAGGATAACCAAGTTTTCATGTAAATTGTATCCAAATCTAAATGTATCGAATTCATAATTTTATTAAGCATGTTGGCTTGAGGCCAGGTGACTATGCATCTGTCTCTATGCATCTGAGGTCACATGTGCTCAAAGTGACTTAGTACAATATGACAGGATGTCCTAAATGCACGACATGTCCCCAGGTCCACAGATACGTGCCACTCTTTAAAGAACCGTAATGAGGCCGTCTGCTAATTATGAAATCCACACGAGGAGAGCAAACCCACAGCATAAAAACACTAAGGCCTTTGACTAGCAATATGCAATATCATTACTGGTAAATAAACCAAAATATTACCTGGGGAGTTAAAAAAATAAGGGCTTTTATTAGATACTTGTGATGAATATTTAGCTAATGCATTCATATATAAACAATGAAAATGCACAGTGACCACTGTGTAAATAAATAAAACAAGATTTCTAAAGCGGTAGAAAAGGTCAGGAAACAGTGAAATCCTTTAAATCTTAAGACGGCAGCTATTAAATTATAGGGTGCTGCTGTCTGTCCATTACGGCTG
Organism: Pseudorasbora parva; assembly: GCF_024679245.1. Taxonomy (NCBI): domain Eukaryota; kingdom Metazoa; phylum Chordata; class Actinopteri; order Cypriniformes; family Gobionidae; genus Pseudorasbora; species Pseudorasbora parva. The sequence continues at coordinate 37,952,370 of NC_090186.1, read as the reverse complement.
ATGTTCCAGACTGTTTCAGTGTTTATAGAGTGAAAATACAATAAGCCAATTGCACGTTGAAAACGAGATGTAGTGGTTTTGGAGAGGCTTCGAGAATAGTATATCCCCTTTTCATGTAGATTACAGCCAATGAGTCTGCATTAGAATTTTTAACGGAAGAAAGATTTGGGAGAGAAAGACTTTAGGCCTGCATTAAACCATCCTTGAGCACAGCACAACATGGCGAGATTAAAACAAGAGGCTTATTTCAGAGAATCATTCGTAAGCCTTTCTTTATCAGATTCCCTCTGCTCGACAGTGCATCGTCTCCGAAATTACATTCACTGCAGTGAGACAGTTTAAAAGAAACTTGGTTGTATTAAGCTAGTTAAGTTGCTAGAAGAGGAAATCCACCCTTGATAAATCACAAGAAATGGCTTGTTCCTTATTTACAGGCCAATAAAGTGTAATGCAGTAAGAACAATATGCTTGTACATATAAAATATAAATTAAGTCATTATTAAAGCTGAAGTGGGAGCTGTCTTGATGTTGATCTGCTGAATTTTAACTCATAATATAATTATAATTACTGATAGGCAAAGTACAAAAAACAAATACCAAAAAATTCAAAATTTAGCTTTGATGTTAAGGTTCCACACATGCACTGATTTAGTCATCAAGTCTAGCAGTGCAGGGGTGGTCATAGTTATTTTCTCTACCATGTAGTGATATCACGGCTCTCATCCTACACAGTGATTACAGATGTTTCCATGGCAGATCTGCCCTACTTCTGGAGTCAACTCATTCTGCCTGCTTGCATCTAGATCGGCACTGAGACAAAGTCCTGAGATCATTCTTGACTGAAACAAGCCAAGCGTGTTTGTTGTACCAGTACCACTAGGGGTATTTCGATGAAGCAAAGGCCAAAAATCACAACACAACAGAATGTATGAACAGCCTGGGACTCTGTGCTTGACCTTGATTTGAGCCCTGAGCGGAGGCGTATTTACTGCACTAATGATAAAGAGATCAATTAAACCAGTGAGCTGTGATCAATACGAGCATGACCATGGTCAGCCCGACAGCAGGACGGGCCGTCTTCCTGGGGCACTGAGCCAGGCAACCGTCAACTCCCTTTAGACAGCAGTGGGACAGGAAGTAGGGTGAGATAATAACCAACATGCCTATTGCATGGAAATGTAGGGCAGGATGATGCGCCTCCAGCTGGGAGCTCACACTGGAAAAGACATAATATACCATAGGACAAATCCATCCCTAGCTATCAATTATGATGATGAATAAAACCCATAGATTTACATTGAAAGAGGGAGCACAAAATAATAGAGACTTGGGGGGGTTTAACCAACTAGCAAGACCCTAGAAACCACCCAGAACACCCTAAAGGCCCGTTCACACCAAGGACGATAACTATAAAGATAACGATAACTTCTAAAATTCGCTCTCAATGTTAAGGAAAAGCAGAGTTCAAACCACAGAAATAACAATAACGGCACAGAAAGAATATTGTTGGAATCCCTTTCAGAGTAATTTTATCCAGCTGATGAACAATCAAAACATTGACAGCCAATCAGAATCCATTCTGCTGTAATGAGCTCAAGCTTTTAAAGTGACAGACAATCACACACTTAGAATAAACAACATCATCCGCTGGTGAGGAAGCTTATATAGTTATTGTTCTTGGTGTGATCTGCCGTTAAGAACCGCTAAAACACGAATATATTATTATTATTGTTCAATATATAACATTGTTCACACATTGTGTGCTGTAATTGAACCCATCACCTTGGTGCTGCTAGCATTATGCGCTACCAGATGGGATACAGGAACTCAAATGACATCTCGATACGGACCACCAACATCTAGTAAATAATCCTCATTAGTGCCACTAAATTTAAGAGCCATTCAATTTGTGTCTGTAAATGTTTTCCATGGGTTTGTTTTAAACATAATTGTAAAGGAACTGCCTTCCACTGAAATCCTCTGCATAATGCTTGAGTTCTACAGTAAAGTGCTACTTTTTGACTGAGCTGCCTTGCGGTGATTAAAGCTGATAAGTTGTTGATACTAGTTATTAAATACACTAAAATATGTATGACCATATCAGAAATCTCATGGAAGAGCATCTGCCATGACTGTTGACAATCACTATTGTAGCCAAAACCTTCTCCCCTACATTAACCAAATGTATAACCTGCTCTTTTTCTTAGATGATAAAATTACAGCTAAAACCATTAAAAACTTTACCTATACTAAGACTTCTTGTATAAAATTAAAACTAATTTCAACCAGAGAATTTGTGCATATAAAATGAGAAATCAAATTTAACTTTAAACTCCACTCACAATCCTTTTTGCAAAGACTAAATCACAAAATCCAAGCCAAAAAACAAAACAAAATAACGTCCTTTTCATTCACGTGCACAGACATTACCGTTCAAAAGTTTGGGGTCAGTAGGATTTTACAGAGATAATACTTTTATTCAGCAATGATGCATTAAATTAATTAATTGACAGTAAAAACTTTTACATTGCAATAAAAAATATATAGCTGCAAGGAGTGATGACGGGTCCAAGCCCTGCTTTAGGGCAACTGTGCACGACAGCAATATGAATTTAAACCCAGTAAATATAAAAGAACTGTATCAAAGTCGTGTGAATAATCCTCATTTTCTGTAGCAGCTGGTGCTACTATGACTGTGAACCACAACAACCACATCCATGAGATCGTTTAGATGAATTTCATGTCAAAGGATGCCATAGGTCACTTTCAAATGAGTGCAAATCAAAAGTGACAATAAAAAACGTTTACATTGCAATAAAAATTTTTTTTGAATGAATGCTGTTTTTTCAACTATATTCATCAAAGATTCTTGAAAATACACAAAATATCACAAAATATCAATCAGCTCAACTGTTTAACATCGTTAATAATATGAAATATTTCACCAAATCAGCCTTTTGGAATGATTTCTGTAAGAACAAGGCTAGATAAATGGCTGCTGAAAATTCATCTTCGCCATGAATACATTTTAAGAATACAAGAATAAATTACATTTTAACATACAAAAAAAGTTATTTTAAATTGTAATATTATTTCTCAATAGTATTGTTTTATAGTATATTTGATCAAACCAGTGCAGCCTTGTTGAGCATAAGAGACTTCTTTCAAAAACTAAAAAAAAATATTACCAACTGAGAATAATTGCTCTGAACTCTTCTGCTTTTAAATTATTGCAATGCATGCATCCATCCTTATCAGGCACTAAACTCTTAGGGTGGGTTGCACCAACAACGATTAAATTAACATCAGTTTAGAGCTAATCTAGGATTTGTTGATCTAGGCTTTATTTTAAATCGAGTTCTGTCGCACAACTTAATTTCAAACCCAGATTAACAAATCGGGGATTAAAATTTGACGTGCGATTAAAAACTGCATTTACAGCCATGATGGATTCACCATTGACAGCAACAATACTACTACTACATTTCCTTCATTATTGGCCACCAAAAACGCTCTCTCTGACATAAGTAGCTCTTGCCAGAAAAGGAAATAAACTTGTAAAATGTCAGCTATCTCTATAAAGCGCTACAGATCAAGCAGGCAATGAAAACATTGCGGCAGCATGTGTGGATTTCATAATCATGGAAATATATAGTATCAATTAATGGAATATATTGTGGCAGCATAACTTATCACAAAATAAATTTCATGATCTTGTCAGCATCGCCCATCCCATTTGATCGCTCACACAGCAGCCACGCGTGAAGCAAGTGTAAAAAAAACGCGAGGCGTGGCCGCCATCCTTGGCCCTTAACCATTAAATGATAAATATATCAGGGCCTACTCTCTTCACCGAGTTGACGTGAGATGAGAGAAGAATCTGCATCTTGGACATGATAGCAGGCTAGGCCACACTGACCCTCATTCTGCCACCTCAATACGCTTTATTTGCCTTTTTTATTTGTAATGAAGACTCCTCTGAGACCTGACAACACACCCACAGTTTTTATCTCTGATCAATCATCTTGGTGGGACACTTTATTTTATTTAAACCTCCTCACATGTAAGTTTAAAAACGAATCCTTAATTGAGATTTAAATCTGAGTTTAAAGTTATGGAGCAACAGGATTAAAGTTAATCTATTTTAAATAATTAAATCCAGGTTCAAAATGATGGTGGGAAACGGTTTAAAGTTTAGAGCAACAGAATTGTTGGTGCATCCCACCTTTAGTTTAGATTAGATTTAAATTGAATGTTGTTGGCCTCAGAATTCCTATGTTGTCTAACATGTTAAATAAAAAATAAAAAAGCTTGGCTCAATGTGAAGGATCAGCTTGAGGCACAAATAAACATACATGTGATTTGGAGTGTTTGGATGCAAACGAATGGATTTCACATTACTCATCATCTTATAATCTCTACCCATAAGCCATTGCACACATTGGCCTACATACATTTAAGAGACACAGAAGCGTGACCCATTTTTAGAGGCTTTTACAACCTGTTGCTTGCTCAGGATAACGTCTCCAAAATCAAAGTGGCTGACAACCTCGCTAAAGCATTAAAATCTGTATTTGTTGGTCATGGCGAAACTGGAGCTGATGTTCAAAAGATCCTATTTAAGTTTTTGTCTGACTAAAGCGAAGCATAAGGAGACGGGTCATGACTTCAGGCTGATTTTGTAATGAGCTTGCTAGAAAATGTCTGACTGCGAAAACCAGTCACGAATTACAAACAGCCAATCAATAATACGTTTCACACCTCACAAAACAGATTTAGGCTAATCAACCAAGCCACCCATTGTTTGTTCAAAAGTAAGCTGCGTCATATATATTTTGTACCTTCTACGCTGTCAGAACACGATGTTCCAATGCCGGTATCGCCACTGTCCGAGGCAGCGCTGTGACGTCGTCCGCGGCTGCTAATGCCAGTGGCGGAAGAGGAAGCTTGCCATGCCGAGTCGCAGCCTGGGACCCATCCAGGAGAGGACGTGCTCGAACCTAGGAAACAAACAGAACAGAGGTTACCATGGAAGAGGAGGAGACAAACAGAGGGATGCCATTTCCAACAAACACATGATTTCAAACTACTGTCTATTCACAATGAAAGACTTTTAGTTAAGTAAGCATTTAATAAATGACATAGATGTGCAACCAGATATCTCAGATAGCCATTACAAACACCATTACTTCAATGAAAATGAGCTAAATGTGCACATGGACAGAGAAAGGAAATGGAAAAAAACTGGCACTGCAATTTATTTATTTTTTTTGCAATATGAAAATAGTTTCACTAGATGAATAGCTCTATTTGGAAAGAGTGAATCGTTCTAGAATGATTGCAGTGATTGTGTAGGGTAGTGAATATGCATCGAAAATAATAAACCAATTAAATCATAAATAGTACAAAGATACTTTAAACAAACAGTGCATTAGCCTATATTTTTCAGGTAAGTTTAACAGTACGTAAATAAATTGAATAATCAAATGCAAAATAACTGCATAATCTTGACTGTATAAATTAAATATAATTAATCTTTGTTAAAGCTACAAAGATATTTTTTTCTTTGTATTTTGTCATTTGATTAACGTCAATAATTCATACAGCAGCAGGTATATTAGACATAATTTTGCGTGCATGTATCCGTTCAAGCACAATTACACGAGTGCACACAGAAAACAGCGTGCAAGTTCAGAATTGAGATCTCTTCCACGTCTTCTTGCATTAGAAAATCGCTTGACTATTTAAACTGACAGGACCGTAAAACACGTGCAAACAATTAACTTTTGCTCTATGATGGTTAAACTACAATTAATCTGAGAATCATGTGCGTTTCCAACCGTGGTGCCTGGTACGAACAGTATCGCACATCCTGCAATTTGACTATAATGGATAGGCACATCGCAATATTGATGCAAGGAATCAAGAACCAGTGCTCATTTAGAACCAGTTCAATTTACTCAAAAAATTATTATAAGAACTGACAAGACTCGAACCAGTAAAGGTTTTAGACTTAACCTATATGACTCATATGACAAAGAAAAGCTGTAGTCATAATATTATTAGTAATTCTATTAGCAATATTGATAGTATTGTTTTTTTTATAGATACATATACACTATCACTCAAATTTTTTAATTAAAATAATACTCTTTTTCAGCAAGGACACATTCAATTGATCAAAAGTGACATTAAAGACATTTTCAATGTTACAAATAATGAAAAAACTTCAAATGAATGATCTTGAACTTTTTATGAATCTTGAAATAAATGTATCACAGTTTAAATATTAAGCAGCAAATTTTCGACACCGATGATAAGATATGCTTCTTGAGCTCCAAATCATATTAGAATAAATTCTGAAGGATCATGTTACACTGAAGACTGGAGTAATAATGCTGAAAAATTCAGCTTTAACATCACTGGAATAAATGATTTTTGATATATATTCAAATAGAAAAGTTATTTAACATTTTAATAATATTTCACAATATTACAGCTTTTACCTTTTTCATCAAATAAATGCAGCCTTGGTGAGCATACGAGACTTCTTTACAAAAAAAAAACAACAACAACAAAAAAAAAAAACTTTTGAATGGTAAACTTTTCTGGGCCAAAATGGCTAAACCTCTAAAACAAGGTGAAGTTCAGTGAACCAAATGGTCAGTCTTGCACTAGAGGGCTTGTCCCAATATCTGCTGGCCTAATCTATTCTGAGGTGTAATCCGTTTAGACAGCACCATTTAGGCTGTCCTCCGTAACGCCTGCCAGAAAAAGTGGAATATTAAATATATTTTGCCAGCATCTCTGAACATGTTGTTCTTTTTGGAAGCAAATCAACAATGACTGATTTATAGTACAAAGTTTTGATGAAAAATTATTACAAACATATTGTGGAGTAGATTAACACATTATAAAAACGGTAAAGAAAAGACAACATCATTCTTTTCGTACAATCAGCAAAATCTACAAAAATCTACAACTCCTGACACATGCATTTTTATCGTGCCATACATCTTAGAAAAGTCACAAGCTTGGAGCACGTTTCCATGAAATAGCAATAAAACAAGCAGCTAAGACAAGAACAAAACCCATTTCAGATGCACTATATGAATCTTAAACCTACAAGAGTTCAAGACCAGCAGGAGGCCAAGACCCAGCTGAAATCACCAGAACCAAAAATAGTTCTCCATAATTCCTGGGTGGAAAAACCTCAAGTTCATACTAGTTCATCTGAAAGTGATCCACATTAGCCATCGTTACAGAGTATCAGATGGGTAAATATCCCGGGTAAACATAGAGCTTGTTGTTGACGGGCACCAGCCGTTCTTCAAGACCACCAACAGTTATGCAACGTGATATGAATTATTAAGCACACTGGCAGAGAGACTAGTTAGAATCTGTTGCATCACTGTTCAATATTTAGATAACTTTCAACACACAAAATGTAAAAGCACAAGCTACTTGATACCACTGAATGTGTATTTTACTTTCACTTGTATAAGAAAGGCACATGTAAGCAATTTATATTTCAATATTTGAGAGAAACAAAAATTACAACTATGTACATGAATGTAATAACTTAACACATCAACAACAACAAAAAATCAGTTCTATTTTATTATACATCTAACATAATAGTAGCCTTAATCTTAAAACAAAGTAAACATTCTGAATGTTATAATTTGCTTTAGAATAACAACAAAATAAATGATTTTATATGTATGTATATATTAATTATAAATAGTTTAGATTACACTTTATTTTAAGGTGTCACTTTGACAGTGTGATTATATATTTATGTAGCTACTGAGCGATATTAATTAAGTAACGTCACATGTAACTTAATATAGGGTTTGGTTGAGGGTTAGTAGCATGTAATTATACATCATTTACTGTTATTACACGTACATGTAACATATATAAGAAGGACACTGTAAAATGTAAATGTTATCATTGTTTATTTTAAAGAAAAAACATGTATTTTCCCTTTTAGGGAAAAAAAACAATGAATATTTCTCTCAGAGTATAAATAGGGTCCTTATAAACACACAAGCTAAAAAATTATGACGTCGGCACAGTATACATTAAAGAGACCCCACTGTTAGGGACCCTTGTGTCCATATCTGTCGCTCGACTCAAACAAAGGCAGGCTGAAGGTGACACGAGTGATGGTGTCAAACCATCACAGTACAATAACTTCACAACGCTCATAACGGAACATCACATATCTAATATATACCACAGCCTGAGCGCGCGGAACAACAATACACGAGCCGTTACACGCGTCAGTCTAAGATCAAACATGGCTGTTCTTATGGACATATATCGGGCTTAAAGTGCCATAATACAAGCGGTAGGCTCTTACCTATCTTATAAGTGTCGAATCCGTCCTCAAAATCGTTTCTGGCCCACATCGCGTTCGGTTTCACACCGATAGATCCAACGAGCCGAGACAAAACCGCGAGCCCACCAAGAACAGGAGGGAGGAGGTATTTAAGTGAAACCGCATTCCATAGTCCCGAATGACTGGAATAACCTGCGTATATAATCTAAAAGCAAAGCGTTTATATGTCGCTACAATATAGTCCTGAAAGGGTTAGCGTGTGTCGCAGATTTGAGCTGGAGTTCAGTTGTGAACTAGTATTCGCTCTCTTTGACTCGCTGGCAGCTGCATCGCGAGGATGTGATCTCACTGCCTGCAGCTCCTCCAGAGAACCGCGGAGAAACGCAATCACAGCTCGAGCGACACTGACTCCTCCCACCGAGCGCACTGCCACCACGTTAGGCTACTAGTGTACAAAGAAGAGTCCATAAAAAAAACTTTTTTTTTTCAGGTGTATTTACCCAATTGTTTTGGATTGATATTGCATATCTATTATTGAAATAAAAAAAAAATTAAGGATCTGGTAAACATATATATAAATAAGAGTTTGGAGCAAAATTTGGTGATTGGTGGGGCTATGCATGGAAAATACCATATACACAAACAGAAATGGACAAATAATAAACATGTTATTTAAAATTTAACTTGAGCATTAAATTGAGGCCTTAAAAGATTCTAACAGATTCCTTTCAGGATATTTTTTGTACGTTTTCCCCAGTATAGTTTATTTTTATTCTTTCTTTTGTATCTTTTGATGCTATTATGTAATATATATATTATATATTATTATTATTATATATTATTATTTAATTATTTAAATATTATTATTATTATAATATAATTATTATATATTATTATGTAATATATATATTACATAATAGCATCAAAGGAAACAAAAGATATCGACATATATATAATAATAATTGAACACACCGTGATCCTCTGTATGTGTATGTGGTCTTTGTATGTAATGCAATAAAAAAATGAAAATAAAATAAAAAGTAATAATAATAATAAAGAGCCTGGGGTAAGTTGTCACACAGGTAATGAGCATGAATGTCACTAGCCTGGATGCCAGTCAAACTCAGCCCCACCCACAACATGAGAGCTCGGGCAGTTCGGTCTGGACTTGATCCATAGAGGAGGGATAATGTCCGAACAGTAACTGTTCAGACCAATGAAATTGTCAGGGCGGGCTTTAGACGATGATGGACAGATGATAAACAGTAACGGTAGCTTGGGGGGTGGAGGTGTCTATATATCACATAATAAAGGTCGCTTTAACCTGCGGACATGGAAAACAACCCTCGGGAATACCGCAAACTTGGCAAAACAGTGCAGTCAAGTTCTGTTGACATTTGACAACTAGCGTTATGCGTCGCTCCATTGCTCTGATTGGTTGTAGGTCTATCCAATTCGGTCTTTCCTGGCTCGGTTGAAACACCCCATAATTACAGCCCAATGGAGCAGTATATAGACCGGGTAAACCCAGCCTGATCTGCCGGTGATTTGATTTCGCCCGGCAACTCAGTCTGAAAACCTGTACATTCATTTCTACTGCTTCTGTTACACTTTTGCGGGAACCAATCACAGACTGGCTTATCCACCTGGCACGCTATTGGTGGGTTTAACACAATGGTGTAACACAACAAAAATGTACGACTCGACATCATCCGTTTCCGCTGAACAGAGTTGAAGCTTTCAGACAGCCTGCACGGCGCTGACATCTTGGGACCGGAGTCTGCGCAGTAGTGATTTGGGGACCGGAGTAGCGCAGTAGAGAGCAGGAAGCACAGTCGCGATATCAAAAGCCCGCGCACACTCTCACAGATGCAGAACAATTAATTATGTTGGTGTGAATTAAACAGTTATGGAAATGTATTAAAGCTAAAGCTCCAATCTGCTCCCAAAAATCAGGAAAAAAGTCTGTTAGTGCCTCAGTGACAACTTCACTCAGAGAAGACATCGATCTCAGCTGTCAATCATGACGTCACACCCCCGTGTTTATAGCATCAAATAACTAACTAAAACTAAACTTATTTAAAAAAACGAACACTTGAAATGAAATCATCGTGATGATAACTGCCTACAGTGACATAAACTAACTTTGGGGAAAAAAATATTTGAAGTGTAATTTGATTGTTTAGTTTGCCTCATTGTCCGTTAGAAAACACAGTGACTGGCTATACTTGGACCGGCCACCAGGGGAGATCGAGGCGCGGAGGCTTCAGTTTCTGAGAGGGGTGCTGCAGGCTTGATAGAGAAACAATGGGTCGTTGCCTGTTAATTACGCCTCTTGTGGTCTGATTGGTTGAAGGACTATCCAATTGCATACAGAGTCATTTGAATAATGCCAGTTGATCACGCCTCTGGTGCAGTAGAAAATACAGAGCAGACTCCCCAGACCAATGTTCAATCTTAAATTGACAATTATCAAATATTCTGACTAGAATTGAGTTTGACAACGTCGGGCTAGAATGTCCCTGAAATAAGTTTGTTTCAACTATAATGTTTTTATTTTATTTTTTATGAGCTATACGTTTTATTTCATTTTACACTGAAAGCAATTAAATACATTCAATAAAGTTTCATTCGTTAGCATTAGTTAATGTATTAATAACTAACTAATAATGAGCAATACATTTGTTACAGTATTTATTCATCTTTGTTAATGCTAGTTAATACAAATTACTGTGCATTAGCTAATGTTAACAAATACAACATTTGATTTCCATAATGTATAAGTAAATGACGTCCATTCTTAGTTAACTAATGAAACCTTGTAAAGTAAAGTGTTATTTTTAACGTGTTACCAATTAAATAAAAGCAAAAATTTGTGGCTGTGCATTATTTTTACAACCATTTTTAATACAAAAAAAATGATTACAATTTATATTATGGAAATTTAAGCAATAATAATTAACTACATGTACTTACTATGGGTAAGGGTTAGTTGCATAATTTATAGTTATTGCATTATGTAACATGTAATGTGGAAACTGTCTCTATTATCTCTCTCCAATGCTATATAATCATTTAATTTATATAATACTTTTGTTGGCCAAAATGGTTTGATAACTTGAATGCTTTTTTGTATCTTATGTATTTTTGCCATTTCCTGAATTGTTTACATTTTTTGTTTAAATTGTATTTAAAATTCTACAAAAGGCTTTTAAAGGCTTTTTTTAGCCCCCAGATTCATCGATAAAGTATAAGCTAGTCCCAGACTAAAATGCACATTTTAAATGTTTTAACTGAAAGCAACTTGTCTGTGCCATTGTTTAGTCTCAAGATGCACACCAATGTTTTTTTCAAAGGCACGTTTATAAAAGCTACTTACATGTCCTAACTGAACTAAGGCCTAATCCTGGTTTAATCTAAGCCCTGTCTGTGAAACCAGGCCTATATGTGCATGTGTTGAACTGACAACAGACTGCTCACCCCTAGTATGAATGGAGATGATATAAATGTAAGCAAATATAATGTTAATTTCGATTTCAAAATGGATCTTTTAAGTATTATGCCCTTTTTAATAAAGTAAATTTACCATAAAGTGCTGCCTGTACGGCCTTTTTTTACGCAGGTCTTACAAGTGGATAAAATGAGTTCATTTAATTGGTTCAAATCAACAAATACACTCACCCTTATTTAGATGGCACATTCTTTCACAGGGAAACCGCAGAACTATTTATATTTCAGGGTGTTTGAGGCCGTTTCCACTCCACACCTGTTTGACAGACTAGCCCCGTTTCCACCAAAATTACCCGGAACAATTTGTACCAGGAACTTTTTTACAGGAACTTTTCTCCCCCCCAGACCTGCAGCTGTCTGCGTTTCGACCACGATAAAGTTCCGAGAAGATTAGGCAAATTAGTCCGGTGATGTAGGACTGCGCGCGACTGCTCCTCCAAATCAGTGAAGGACATGTAATCATTTTTAAGTGTACCGATTGAAAGATTTAGTGAACTGTTTACATGAGACGTTATCTAAACCGATCTGGTGTTTACATGTGATGACTTTCAATCGCAATCATTTTGTCACATGCAGTTTGTCTGCCGCACCAAAAATGTCAACGCTGTTTTCTCCAGCAGCTGGAGTGTGTTAACTGAAGCCATAGCAACTCTTAACGGCCACCAGGACTAATACAGTATTATTTATAGCTATTTGTTGTAAAGTGTAATAATCATCTCAGAAAAAAAAAATTCTGTCAGGCGCAGTTAAAGTAAAAACTGCCCGGGGCAATATACGCTGTGTCATTACTCCAACATTATCTTCATAACTTACGAAATAAAAAGTTTACCCCTCAGAAAAATGTACTTTCCTCTCTTGTCAACATGAGCGCGGCGCGCGCCGTCACGTCATGTAAGGACACACACTTAAAAGTAATCGGTCAGGTCGTTTACATGGTGAAAAAAAATGAATAACGAGTATGGAAGAGATTCAAGCTTTGCTGCTTTTGCTGGTTATGTATAGGTTTACTAAAGAGGTAATTAACAACGACAGAAAAGAGCACTAATATGCAGATTCAGCAGCATGCAGCTGCAGCATATTCAGAAAGCTTGTAAAGCTAGATTTAAAATGACAATGTATATTATTATCAGCTATTACGGACATTGAACGTGAGATGGCTGAGACGACCGCGCGCCACCAGACAGAGAGCAAGACTGATATTTACTGAACGCAGAACGAACCTCGCAAAAGACTTTTAAAAATGCCGGTTGAACTGCGTGAGCTCAACCAATCAGCATGTTCAGCGCCCAAGTCCCGCCCTCGAAAGTTCCTGAACTTTGAAAAAGTACTACCTCGCGAGCAGGGCCGTTTGGAGGGGGAAATATTTACCCGGAACTTCAATTTTACCCTGGTTCCTGCGGTCTAAACACACGAAGTACCACCCAAAGTTCCTAGTTCCTGGGTAAAGTTCCTGTGGTGGAAACGGGGCTTAGGGTAATTGTCCAAGCTGCCCAAATGCATGGGCATTCCTTTCTTAACATTCCTTTCTAGCCTTCACCTCTAATTGCCCTGCTGTCTCATTATACTGAGAACTTCAATTTAACACGAGTCTCATATTGAAGAGTTGTTCATGTTGCTTTTGTCTCTTGCACAACATACAAATGAACAAAACGCAAGAACGGCTACCCTGATTTTTCACAACATCCACATTGCATAACACATGGCATAACATACAACTACAGCGATTACAGCAGAAACAACTGCAATGCACATTTCTGTGACGGTATCTCAACTCCATGACATACAATACATATGATTTGAGAGAAAGTAAATGTCCAACACATTCAAAATTATTCACAACTGCGGGAAGATACATCACAGCCAGTCGCCTGCCTGATTGGGTCCGTATCAACAGATAAAAAACTTGTGGCGAGAGGAAACAAGGCTGTATAATAACTGTATTATGCTGGTTCAATTGCCCATGATCTCACAATTAACAACATGCATTCAACTGCAATTACCCCACTCTGACAAGACAGTTCAGGTTTCAAATACAACACCGACAAATGATAGCTTGACTGACCAATCTTTTCAAGGTGCAAATCATTGTTTACGCTTTTATATAATAAGCCTGTGATAATAGATTAATAATATATAAAAGCATAAAGCTCAAATCAAACTCAGAAAGCTTTGTCCAGACACCAGCACAATAGTTGTATAATCTCCTGTTCCCAGGGCCTATTCATTAGATTTATTATGCATACAGTTCCATGTCGCCGATTTGACAAAGCAGTTCTTTCAGCCCCCCAAAAAAGAGCTGGATCCTGACCTGCACTTTATTTATGTAATGTTTCTTAAAGGAATAGTTCACCCCAAAATTACAATTTTGAAGAATTGTACTGGTTACTCCTTTCCATGCAATTACAATGAATGGGAACTGGAGCTTTTAAGAGGCATTACAATTGGCTTACAGCTATTTAAATGATCACAGAAGTACTGGGATAAAACTAAGTTGTTTGCATATATAAACACAGATGCCTAAGGTAGCGATCAAAATAGAGCAATTGACCTTTTAATTGTAACTTGTCGCTTTAAATTACGATTTTATTGCATTGTTGGCGACAAATTGATGTGTCATTGAATCATTCAAGACATTTGTTCAAAAACTCTGATTCATCCAGCAAACAACTGAAGTCTGAGCGAATAATTGAATTATTCTTTCAAACTGATTTTTGTTAATAATTCATTCAAATTAAACATTTGTAAATACTTTGCAGCAATTGACATTTCGTCAGAACCTCTAGTAAATGACCCGTTATCTTGTGGGACAATCTATAATGATTTCTAAGGTCATTAGCTTTGTGTGACAAATTCAATTAAATATAAAAGTATACATAAGATAAAAAAACTGTGATTGAAAAAGTCCAATTCTGATAATCTTCCACTCTAGTTCAGAGCCATAACCAAAACAGTCTGATTCATGAACAAATCGTTCAGACTGACTTTGTGAACTGAATCAACCGATTCATTGAAAAGAGCCGACTCAACTCATGACAAATCTTTTTGAAGCTTGAAAGCTTCAGCCCTCATTCATTGAATTTGTATGGAAAACAACAACCAGTAATATTCCTTTGGAACAACCAAAGAGTAATGACAAAGTGTTTATTAACGCAAAGACTGCACACTTTGCAAAAAACGAAACAAAAAACTTCTACATGTTAAGTCTTGTTAGACGGACACCTGTGTATATGGAAACCACATTCAGGAAATGAACAAAGACATCCAAGCAGTCATTCCTGCAGACTATACAGACTTGTGGTACTGAATGACACTGAGGCCTGTCTCCAACACAACAGAAGCTCTGAGCCGAGCCACAGTTCTGGCCCACTCACTCCACACACACACAGAGCAGCTACACTTCATAACACAAAGAGCGCTCACACTCCACTGTGAACAACTATGGTCTGTTATAGTGCCAACATGCACTAAACATATCTCTGCTAAGGCAAGCATCACTTTTACAACTGCTCATTAAACTTCAGCACATAACTTGTTACAACCACGAATGAGAATTCAGCTCATGCAGCTTATGTGAAGAGATGTGCTATTATTTAACCAAGTGATCTAACTACTGATTTTTTTGTTCTTTTTCATGAAAGGCACAACCTGAACATTAGAGACGGAAATATAATCGAGATTTGAGGGTGGACTCTTTTGACTTAGGTCAGCAAGCGACCACCTAGCAACCACGTCAGCAACAACCTAGAATTGTGAGATCTTTACACAGCCATCAAAACATGCAATGCTCTGGCAACTACCCAGAACCCTTTAGCAAACACACAGTGTAACCAAGCGGCAACCTCCTGAGGTCTCTCTTGAAGCCAACGCGGAAGTGACTTAAACTGCAATTCATCGGCTGGCTACTAGAGACACTCAAATCTGTGTCTCCCCCATGTCAAATGCCTCCGCCTACCTATGGGTGACGTCACAGACACTATGTCCATAGTTTTTTACAGGCTGAGTGTAACGCTGGGAGAACTCAGACATGACGGAGATTTGGATTCAAACACAGTTGAGCGGGTTTAAAAAAAAAGACAAAAAAAATGCACACAGCCAAGAACAAAACCAAAGGTCTATTACCAAGGTCTATTAAGCAATACACAACTTCTAAAGGAATACAGAAGCTCCAGATCAACCCATAAACAAGTTATGATAAAAGACGAGACCATCAAATATTAAACAGCATATAGCTGTTTACGTTACCGTATAACTAAAACGTTACCGTATGAAATGTTGAACCCATGAAGAGCCTGTGAAGCTTTGGGGGTGTTGATGGACTCAGTCTACATCATCTATGTTTTGATCATCATTCTGAATCCAATCTGGACATAGTCTTTAACAAAATGTCCAGTTTTAAATGGAAAGAGTTAAAGTACAGGTTAAAGTATACGTATTTACTTTTATACTTGCAGTATAAAACTACTAAACTAGTAGTTTACTGAGAGCACTTCAAAGTATACTTTCATTCTATATATTTTATATTTAAAGAGTAAGCTATCAGTATATCTAAGTTCACTTGTATAGTTGCAGTACAAACTAAAAACAGCAGTGAACTTTAAAAACACAAATATGTAAGTAAGTAAACATGTACAACTGTTACAATTACAGTATACTTAAAAGTATACTTTTAGACACTAAAAAGTTTGCCAATTTATTCCCAAATAGTATTGAAATACACTGAGTACACTTTGTAGATTGAGTTACATGTATGTAATGTTAGAAGCATTTGTGGAAAATATGCTGTGTGAAACAAAACAATTACAGAATCATTTGGCGCCAATTGAAATCAACACTGACACAGAGTGAGATAACCTTTCTACTACATTTTCCATAAACACCGGTCTCATTTATCTAACCAGCAATTGTGTTTTTACAGAAAAAAAGGTCTTTGACCCTCTTGGAGATGAATGAATGCTGCTGCTACCGGACCCAAACAGCACATTTCCTCTCAGAGGGCTGAGAGCGCTGTACACCATGCCACCGATGTTCACAATTACACTCCTGTATTTTGCCATCACATCGGGGGCTGGTTTGGGAGAGAACCACATGAATAATTCCCTGAGGTTTGGAGCGTGTGCGACGTACAAACCAGGGCATCAAGAATCAATGTTTTTGTGCATGTTATCGGACTAGTGCAGACTGCACCCAGCCCCCACTTCCTGTCTCGCTGCCAGGAAACCAGTGGCTGCATTATAACACATTGGACCTGCACATGCATATGCTGTCCATAGTAACAGTACCAGCCTGCATCCAAACCAAAGTATGACTGGCCAATATTTAATATGACATATATTTAAAATATATTAGTTTGACCTCCTGGTTAAAGTACCTGGACGCAGAAAACAAAAGTCTTCACTTCTTTAAAAAAAAATACACGAATTAGGCATAATTTAATATAAAATAAGGATCAATCACATTTTTATAACATGATTCTTGCTTTCTCATTCTTATAACATTATCTTTATCTTTTATCTTAGCATGAAAGGTCAACAGCATTCATTACTAGGAGTCTCAAAGCCCATTTTCAAATTTAAATCAGTTCAAGTACCGACATAAATAGCAATGCCCCATATTACTCGGCCTGGAAAGAAGAAAATTACAAACAGTTCCAATAAAAAGAAAGATATGGTAGTACAAACGCAAAACTTACAGTTGTTGGTCGACATGGGAAAGGCACATTATGCAGAAGTAGCGGGAGGAAGTGGTGTTTGCTAAGCATACGTTACCTCATGGAGAACCACCAATGAGAACAAACGAAACACATCACAGTCACTTTTGAATAGGTGTGACAAAAGGACATTCTTTCACGTGTCATTAAATTGATAATTTATCTTACTTGTTTATTCACAAACATTTGGATCTTGGGGTTTGATGGCCATGAACATTTGGAAGACACATTGATTGTGGTAAAACAAAAATAAAACATTAGCAACAGAGTCTTTGTTGGATGCCCATTAGCTCCTGTTTGAACTGCAAAGGTCAGGACTTCTGACTTTGTAGTTCTCCAGAGCCACTCTAGTGGGACTCTTGTTAAACACATCACAGCAGGAGACGTCCGGTCTCAGCAGCCAGGCTAGAAACCATAGTCAAAGATCAATACCAGTCTAGGTCAGAAAGACCTTTATGAAGTGTTTGTGGAACAGCAGACTTTGATACGCTTGAATCGCTACGCAAGGCAGGGCAAAGCACAATTAAAATCAACAGTTGGTTGTATAATGTGCTGTAAACTTTTTAAACGTATGCAAAAACGCAAAACATATTACACACCAATATTATACAACACAGACATCTATCTGCACAACATTAAATGGCAAAATACCAACATATCAATACATTTCTACAATAAAGCCAGGGAAAAAAGAGATATTAAGGACACCAGTGTGAAGGCTGTTCTATAGATATGTATATGAGGATGCCATCCACTCGACTAATCCATACATGTTGCTGCGCCAGCCATCTTGGAACGGTCAGATTGTCATCACTCACAGTAAGAATCAATGATGCCACAACATCACGCAGCTTCTGGCTGTCAAATTGCCAAGATTCAAATTTCTGAAGAAATGGAAGAGCCTCTGAGCCATTACTGAAAAAGCGTGATCGACCCACATACTTTATGTTTAGACCTAGGAACACTCAAAGAGTTTCTGGTCAGAGGACTTAAGTGATCTGGATAGTGAGTGTGGTTGTACCAAATCTGAAAGATAGGGTTGTGCAAAGCCATTTAAAGATTTAAAAACAAACAACAAAATCTTAAAATTAATCCTATAGCTGTCTGTTAGCAAATGTAAAGATGACAAAATAGAGGTAATATGGTCTTATTTCTGAGAGCCCATTGACAATATTGCCGCAGCATTCTGGACAATTTGCAATCGTGACAAAGTGAACTGACTAAGGAATTACAGTAGTCCAAACGTGACAAAAGCATGCATCACTTTCTCTAAACAAAATTGGCTTGACCAATTGGCCAATGTTCCTAACTGAAAAAAAAAAAAAAAAACCTGATCTAACAACAGCATTAGTGTGTAAGTCAAATTTTAACGATTCGTCAAAGGTACACCTACATTTTTTCCATGGATTTAGATAAAGGGTCTAAATCAAAATTAGGGGACACTAAATGTATTAGGGGGTGCAAACACAAAATTCTTAAAGTTTTACACTAATTTAAGTGCAAAATGAGGGTCCTAACAAGTTTCTTTCCTTCTTTACTTGCATATACACCGATCAGGCATAACATTATGACCTAATATTATGTTGGTCCCCCTTTTTTCACTATCCTGATGAAAGAGGCCACAACTACCAGGGAATAACTTTTCCATGAAAGTGTGTACATGGTCTGCAACAATGCTTAAGTAAAGGTTTCCCAGCAGAACATTGCCAAACCATCACACTGCCTTCGCTGGCTTGCCTTCTTCCCATAGTGCACCTGGTGCTATGTGTTCCCCAGGTAAGCCAAGCACACGCGTCTGATTCATCAGACCAGTACACCTTCTTCCATTGCTCTGTGGTCCAGTTCTGATGCTCACGTGTCCACTTTTGCTGTTTTCGGTGGTGGACAGGGGTCAGCATGGGCACCCTGCCTGGTCTGCAGTCAAACTGCAAATGAGCCTTGGCCGCCAATGACACTGTCGCAAGTTCATCAGTGTTTCTACCTTGGACCAATTTTGATAGATACTGACCACTGTTGACCAGGAACACCCCACAAGACCTGCAGTTTTGGAGATGCTCTAACCCAGTCGTCTAGCCATCACAATTTGTCCCTTATCAAACACGCTCAAATCCTTCAACTTTCTCAAGTTCCCTTCAACTTTGCTCAAAACATCTTGTCTGGCTATCACCAGACCAAGCTCAATTTCAAACTGAACATTGGTCTGGGGAGTCTGCTCTGTATTTTCTTCTGCAAAAGAGGTGTGATAAGTGAAGTTTTATTAACTAATTTCGGGAGGAGCACATTCAGATAATTAAACCTAATTAACAAGGGGAGCATGTCAGATAATGTAACCTATTTAAACAAGTGGAGCACGTCAGATAATTAAACCTAATTAAACACAAGTGGAGCATGGTAAGCTAATCAATCTAATCAACGATAAGAGTTGTACATATACAACAGATTTACCTTCTCTCGTTGACCATTTTTATTTCATCTCCTCACTTTAATTTAATAAACTCTCATCAGATGTCAACACAATCCATAATACATTACAGTCTAGTTATAGAGTATCTTTACTTGAGTATCTTTACCTTTACTTTACTTGTAGAGTAGCAGTAGAAATGAATGTACCGGTTTCCCCAGTCTACAAAACATCAACTTTGAGGACAGAATGTTCACTTGCTGCCTAATATATCCCACCCTATGACAGGTGCCGTGATGAAGAGAAAATCAGTGTTATTCACTTCACATCATAATGTTATGCCTGATCGGTGTATATTTGTGTTTCTTCAGAGTAACAGTGAAATTATACCGTTTTTTTTTTTTTATGGACCCAATTGGAAGCATATATATAATGAAAATAAAATGGGACCCAGAGAGCTCTTGGTGACCAACAGCAGTCCATAGTGACCACATGACAAGGTCTAAAACGTTTTTATGGACTAATTTTATGATACTTCTTGGAGCTTGACAGCCCGTGCTCACTTTGAGCTGCATAACATTTCTTTTAAATAACTGCAAAGAGGTTTGGAACAACATGAGGGGAGTAACTTTCATTTGTGAATTTTTCCTTTAATGCTGTTGAAACACCCAAGAAGGATGCTGCAAATTTCACAAACGTTCTAACATGTGAGTCACTGTTTCTTGATCAGCAATTTTCTTTCTAACAAACAGGCGATGGCTAACCGTAAAGAGGAGGATGTGTTGCCCAACTTTACACACATTTAATGTGTGCATGCCTGTCATGTCAAAAACATACTTATGTTCATCACAAAAGCTTATGTTTTTCTAAAGCAGACTAGAGCTTGCTCCATAACTCCCAGAATCCTGCCATTGGCAGTGATTGATGTTTTTTCCCCCTGCAGCGTTCCAGGTGAAGAGCTGCACAAACAACATTCATATTACACCTCTGGGTATATGCAATCTAGCAACACCCCAACTGTCAGAGCAACATGTTTAGTTCTGTTCCATTCATATGATTACATGCAACTGACGTAAATCACAACACATTGAGTCATAGGATTACCTGTACTAAATGACTTGCAGCATAAATGACTATCACTCAAAAATGTCAAAGCTTACCCTTCAAGACTGTTCAGCTCAGCCCTAGAAACAACATGCCAGGTCCTGCCAAACAAAACTCCATCTCTGCTCAATGGAGCAGAATATGGTTTAAAGAAAGGGTCTCCTTCCAATGTGCAGTGGCTCAGATGCTTACTTTATACACCAACCCATAGGGAATCAACCTGATGGGGAACTGAAAGCTTCAAGTCTTCCTCAAAATTATAAGGAGTACGTAAATGTACATGTAACTATACAAGTGGATTAAAATGGATAAAAAAACTTTAATAAACTATATGAAAAATCTGTAAGGGTATGTATACTTGCATGTAACTATTTAAACTATCCATCAGTCAGGTCAGACTAAAATGACATTTTGCTCAAAAGTCCCAAAATGAAATCCTCTAAGACACTGTACGATGCCAGAGGAATGATGTAATGGTGAGTTTGGGGGCTTTAGTTATCCTTGGTGGCACATTCAGACTCAGAGACACAAATCAATAATGCTTCATTATTGATAAGGCCAGTGATCCATCTGCAGGAAGTTTAGGATCCATTAACGGCTCATCTTACCTTCAGTCTCACTGGACCGCAGCTCTCTGAAAGGAATACTGAAGCTGTTCAGACCTTGACCCTCTCCAGCAGAAGGTTAGACTTCACTAGCCACTCAAGGGAAATGATCTCATAACTGCTTCAAGACAAAACATAAGCTTATTACTGTCACATATTAACTCATGCATCAATAAAATAATGTGCTTATTTATAAAGACAATGGTCAAATATAGAAATATTGCAAAAACCAGATAGGCATTAACACACTCTCACATAAGGCAATAACCTTAATATCTTAAAAAGATTATATATTATTTTGTTTTCTACAAAACAGCAATAAGCAAAAGAGGTGATCCTAATGTCTTGCTCTTGAAGAGGTCTGAATGATAAAAAAAGCAAAATGTAATTGAGAACTGTCCATGATTTTGACCTTGGGGACGGCAGCAGATCCTGCATTATCCTATTATCACCTACTGCAGTATCTTCATCCCTAAACTCCCAATGGAATGCAATCCCTCACCATGACTATAGACAGCATCTCCTCACCAAGGTGTCATTCAATGTTCCCATGGGGTGAATTGTTCAAGCCTGAAAACATCTAGTACAGCATCCGCTAAGCATCAAAGCTTCTGTTTTGATGGTTATTTGACTTTAGATGAGCTGAAAGGCCATTAGCCTGGCTTTATTTTTGCTGGCCGAATGCAGCTATTGTTGAGCATCACTGCACGTCAATTAAACATTCACTGTCAGGTTGTTAACTGTCACTGGCCTGATTCTTGAATTGTTTTACTATGCATTTAGAATTGGTTATTTACTTATTAAGGGGATAATTATTAACTTGTTATTAAATTATTAACTGTTTTTCTGAAATATACTACTAATTTAGGCCTCCTATTAGGCCTATATATATATATATATATATATATATATATATATATATATATATATATATATATATATATATATATATATATATATATATATATATACATATATACATACATACATATATATACACACACACACACATACATATTATATGCATTAGTTACATAAATTACAATATAATATAAATTATTACATTTGGGCAAAAAAGAAATAAAAGAAAATATATATTGCTTATATTTTTATGATAAATTGATAAAAACCTTTAAAAATATAAACATAGCTTAATGAAAGCTTTTGCAAGAGGTAGGAAAACTTCCATGTAAAACAAACTAATAAATAATTCTAAGTACATTTAAATATATAAACACGAATTTGAGAAAACAAAACCAGACATAAAATGCAACAGATATTTACTGAAACAAAACATTTACATTTATATGAAAAATAAAAAATATTTTTATATATAATGTTATAATATATATATATATATATATATATATATATATATATATATATATATATATATATATATATATATATATATATATATATATATATATATATATATATATATATATACACATACATAGACACACATACATATTCGTATCACACACAACAAACATCTCTTCCTGCATTAGTTCCAGTCAGCGTCTAGGTCTTCATCATCTATGACAGAAGAGCTGAACATTGAAAAACCTTTAAGGAGTCCAGCGGGGCCTCCGGAGCTCAGTTCAAAACATCTCCTCTTTGTAGTGTTCTCTCTGAATTCTTCCTGTCTGTCGGAGGGTTCTGTCCTCATGTTGCCCGTCTGCAGTGTGGCGGTCTTCACATCTGTGGCTATATTTTTCCTGTTCTGTGTGCTTGTGTTCTCCTGGCCTTCAGAAGCTGTGCTCGTTGGCCCTTTGTTTGCACTGCCATTTATGGCTGCTTGTGCCTCCGGTGGAGCTGGAATTGTTTTATCTTCAGTCTTTTCCTCGGCTGGGCCCGTAAAAGAGAATCTGGAAAGTTTAGCCAGAGTCGAGTTGGCTACCTTAGTCTTTGGGTGGTCTGTCTTTGGTGGGTGTTTATTAGCGTTACCATTATCCTCACCTGGAGACAGGCAGCTCAGTCTCTGCAGCAGCTGTTGTTGATGTTCAGTGTCCTCAAACGGCCCTTTCTGATCTGTGCTCTCATCATTCAAGACCTCTGAGGAAACGTCCTTGGTTTTACTGCGAGTTCCCAGACGGAGCGTTTTATTAGATCTGCTGCCCTCTGCTGGAGGAAGTGAGCTCTTGGCCTGGTTTTCTGGCATCTGAGGTGCGGTAGGTTTCGCCCTCTCTTGCACCGCCACTTTAGCGCTTATACCAGTGTTTGCAACAGACTGACCAGCGTGAGTCATTCTCTCTCTGGGCTTAAATGTGAAGTTTGTGAGTGTTCTGCGTAAATCATCTCCATTCTCAGCTCTGAAATCCGACTCCTGGTCTAAGTCAGGAAGACTGATGGCAGAATTTTTCCTTTTTGAGGGTTTCTTCCCTGTCAAGGGTGTAGTGTGGGAGAACAGCTTCTCTAAATCATCATCAGTTTCTCCTAAAACTCTTTCTTCGTTCAGCAGGAGGGCCGCATTCATATCTTTCAATCGTTTGCCTCTGAGCTTTTTGGAGCCCCTTTCCACTACTGCTTCAACCATGGATAGATCATCCTTCACCCACGCAGAACCCTTGCGGCTTACAGAACGGCTGTTGCTAGGCAACACTGCACGGCATAGTGTCGTCGTAGCGTTCTGTGTGGAGGTAATGACGGGGGAGGTGTGAATGATGGAGCCGGTACCAGTCGGGCTGGATAAGGAGTGGAACCAGTCCAGGCCAGCGTCTGGATCAGCGTTACTGTGATTCTCATCAGCTACGTCACTCCGTGGTACGGCACCTTTAGGGGAGTCCGAGCTTCTGTTCTGTAGCCTACAAGAACATAAAAGCCTTTATTGCTTTATTGTGCTCAAATCTTTATCGTTTGGGGGAGGGGGATGAGTGTAGATGGCCAATCAAGTCAAAGAAGGCGGATCTTACTGCCAATGATTTTTATGATTCATGTAATTCATATTCCTTGTAAATAGTTTATATTGATTACTTGATAACTACAATTAGACCTAGAACTACTTTTACCTAGCCTAGAAATCTAGACGCACCCTAGCGGCAGCAAATCTAATCTGAACGTGAGTGTCGTCTAGCAACTCTCAATACCCTTCTGAGCTGTAATCACCAAACTTTTGCCGGGCCAATCACATCATGTATAGAGTCGGTGGGCGGGGCCATAATGACGACGGCCGAGTTGCGTTTGCGTGCTTCTAGTAAACACAGAAACTGGCGAACGGCGGTCTTTCGAATCAGCTTTGACCGCGACTCTGGAAGACTTGGAGTTAAGCTTTTCTCTGAGAAAAGAACAAAGAACGGCACTGAAATCATTCTTAAGAAGGGAAGATGTGTTCGGAGTTTAGCCGACCGGATACGGCGAAAGTTTAATTTATCAACAAGCTCTGTTTCACCTTCGTTGAAAGGGAGTTTGAAAGACAACCGTTTATCCCGCCCCTCAGCTTGAGCCCTGTGTCAATGGTGAGTTTCCAGACCAAACATCTTGATGTGGGTCTGGCTTGTCAAGCTAACTTTTACCATTCTCATTTAATTATTGCCTTAAATTACTTTTAATTCCTTTAATTCCCCCCTTTCCACCATCAGATTAATATTTGATTATGTTTTCTGTGCATTTAAAACTTATACACAAAATACATACTAATGAAATTAATTTTATGAATTTACTATTTAAATTTAGAAATATAATTACATGTAAATAATTAATGTAATATTAAATAATACATTTACTATTTAATTGTTTCATATTACTATTTAAAGTATTGTTTAAATAAAATGAAGAAATAAACAATGCTAATGAAATTAAATTAACTATTTATTAAAAAATGTATTCCTTTAATAATATATGTATTATTAAATATATAAATAAAACTCACAAACATAATTTATGTAATATTAAATTAAATTCACAATTTAATTGATAATTCATATTGCTAATTAAATTTCATAAATGTAATATTTGAACGTAATATAAACATGAAATTAAACTAGCAAATAAATAATATTTTGTCTCATGTTTACCAAAGTTTGAGCATTTATGTCATAAAAAATACATTAAAAACAGTAATATTGTGAATTATTATTACATTTTAAAATATTTTAAAATATATAAGTTGTTCCTGAAGTTTTAGCAGCCTTTACTCCATCCTTTAGTGTCACACGATCCTTAAGAAATTTAGAGATTTTATAATCGTCAATGCTGAGAGTTAATATTTTTGTTAAAACCATGATACATTTCAGGATTCTTTGCTCAAAGTTAGAATAAACAGCATTTTTCTGTAAAATAAACGGTCATTTGAGATCAAATTTAATACATCCTAAAAAAACAGCAAGGATTGATTTCTTTAAAAAATAAAAATCTAACTTTTCAATGTTACTGTTTGCATGTATGATTAATTAATATTACAAATAAAAAGTAATACTTACATGCACTATTTTCACTTTACCTTGAGAGTCTTTGCAGTTCTTTGTCTAAGATCTCAGTCAATCCCAGCCTCTCGAGCACAATCTCACACTGTGTTTTATACTGTTCACAGGGGTTGTCAGGAAAAGAGGTGTGCAGAGCATTCACATTTCCAAGTAGAGCGCCTCCCTGAGGTTAAAAAATAATAATAATAATGCTTATTCACAACTCAGAAATGTAATATAGCTTCAGGTATTTAGAGTAGTATCAGCATTGCTAATAAAACTACCTGCATGGAGCACTCCATAACAGACACCACAACAACAGCGTCCTCTACTGTCACCGTCTCTCTGAACATCAGCCTGGCATGAGCTGAAACACACAGAGAGACAGTCAGACTAAATTTTGAGGAAAAGCAGAAGGAAGGAGATCAGATATTATGAGGTAAGCAACTCTGACCCTCAGCGAGGCGGCTGAGACTCTCCAGCATGCGGATGGTTGTCCTAGCAGCGTTTCGGCTGTCACTCTGTCTCTGCAGCTGATAGTAACGGCTCAGGATGGCGTTTGCTTCCTGAGTTATACAAGGCTTTAGAGTCTTGATCAGGCAGAAATAGGCCCGCATCTTCTCCATACTCCATGAACACGAAGACTCGCTTGGAGCTCCTGTGGGGAAAACACGAGGGAAGGGAGTTGAGATAAAGAGAGAGACGTTGAGATTAATATTTTATAAAT
Source organism: Pseudorasbora parva (assembly GCF_024679245.1). NCBI lineage: Eukaryota > Metazoa > Chordata > Actinopteri > Cypriniformes > Gobionidae > Pseudorasbora > Pseudorasbora parva. Next base: position 37,925,566 of record NC_090186.1, on the reverse strand, counting down.
AAGCAACAAATGGCAAGGCTTCACCATTAACTTCTAGTCAGTATCAAAGAGATTCTAAGCCAAATGTGGGGTGATCCAGCCCTCGAGGGGACAGGCTTTCCTATCAAAGTGGCATCACTCGAGAAAATAACGAAGACTCAACAAGCAACAAATCCCACAAGGGAGGCACGAACCAGCAGTCAGGCTGGATAGGGGTGCGTTTGATCCAATAATACATTAGATGATGCCTCACAAACTACATTTCCTTGTATGCCATGTACAACAAAAACATGAAAAATATGATCCAGGTACTAAGCTAAGAATGTGTAAAAACAACAACACATTTCGTAGGAATGGCCTTGAAATGAAATGCAGAGGCAAATATTATATATATTATATAAAGACCCACTTTTACAGCTTAAAATTTTATATTATAAATGTGTCAAATATTACATTTATAATTTGATTTATATTATTAATTAAATTAAACATACAATTTTAAATAATTAAATTGCATCAAATGTACTTGTATATTTACTACATAAATATATTATGAATAATAATAATATAATGTATATATAAAATATTATAAAATAAAAGATATACTATATATTTATTAAAAATCGATTAATATAAAAATATAATGTAATTCTAAATATATACTTAGGCCTAAATAAATATAAACATTTGAATAAATAAAATACAAATTGTGAATATATAGGAGTAAATCTGAATATACAGTTAGGTTTAAATAAATAAATGTACAAATAATAATAATATCCTAATATATAGTATTAACTATATTTGGACTATATGAACTAATTGAAATAATTATATGAACTATATGAAATAATTATATAACTATATTATAATATAATAACCCTGATATTACAAAACAAGACTCTTCTCTGGGACAAACCTTTATTCTGTAGGATAAAGGAGGAGATTATCTTGTCCCATTCTGGGTTTTTAGTGTCCAGCAGAACCAGCACAAGGTCAAAGCGGCTCAGGAGGGGGCTAGCGAGGGCCACGTTCACAGAAACCGACACATTGGGGTCATACTGCCCCTTGGGGTTAGTAGCTGCCAGGATGGTGGTCCTTGTGTCCAGTTTGCACACCATTCTACAAGAGAAAAGTTGGAAGATTTAACATGATGTTCGCAAGCTTTTGGTAAAAAAAAAAAGAAATGTATCTGTGCAAATGTGCATTCCTCACAGTTCCTCTAGTTGTATGTGACAATGCGTGTCATTATTTCCCCCAACACTCACCCAGCTTTGGCCACACTGATGGTTTGTTGCTCCATGGCCTCATGGATGCTGGTGCGGTCGTGCTCTTTGATGCTGTTGAATTCATCGATGCAGCACAGACCTCCATCGGAGAGAACGAGGGCTCCTGCCTCCAGGTGCCACTCTCCAGAGTCCTTAACAGCCGCCACTGTCAGACCTGACCAGCGTTTCACAAGGATGCAAACAATGATGCAACAGCACTAATTTCTTACTGCACAGTAGAAACTGAATAGTGCCTAGTTTTTTTCAACAACAACAACAAAAAATAGTATGTATGCAGCAATCTGAAGATCACTGCAAAGAAATGTGCAGCAATATTTAACTTCATAGGAATTAGGTGAGAAAATGTACCCAACAGACAATGCAAACCACTTCAGTACTACACAAAGTTTGGCTTTAGCATTTTTTTGTTTGTTTAATTCATTTCAGGAATGTTACAAGTCAGTTGTGTAACAGTAACAGCAAATCATGTTAAACACCTATTTATTACTTATGCTGTCATGAACTGGCTTTTAAAAAAAATGTATAGTGTTGTCTGAGGTCAACTAATGATGTTCGTGTGGTTTTCACATTCAAAAACATCACAACGTATAAGTAATAGGCTATTTTCTATACTGGTTTTGAGTCTCTCTCCTGAACGCTGGGTTTTGATGGGCGTGACGCAATGGAGACTTGGAAGTAAACGCCCACAGCTAGGATTGGAGAAGATTTGCATATTTAATGAGCTTAAACTCCCCTGTCAGTTCAGGGAGAGGAGAGATTAAGGGAGAAGCGGCAACCGTGTCTGTGCCCATACGTGTCTGAGTCCAGCGTGCTAAAGGTATGCTCTGTTAGACACGTACACACAAGCAAAACGATCTATAACAATGCAATACTATTACATATAAAAACACTGTTTGCTCACATAAGTGTGTTGCACCATTCCTGTCGGATCCAATTCCAGCATCGACCAGAGATTTGTTTACAAACGATCCCGCAGTGAACATGTCTTCCCCACGTGAGCTGGAACTTCATTAAAAATAAAGTTCAACCACTTATTCTTAAAATTAGGATCCGAAAGAAGCTTATGCAGCGACGGTGTTCTTTCACAACCAGGAATAGCGCAATATCTTAATCTTCCTCTGCATTTATTTTTGTTGACCATCTAGCACGAGTCCTCGATGAGTCGGTGGGCGAGGCTACTGGATTAGTGGCGCTGTAGAGGCGGTGTTTCGTCGCGTAGTGACGTAAGTATGAAGCACAGGACCATTTGCTGAGCCTGGTGTCTATAAAAGCTTTTCTTTGACTAACAAGGAAGTTTTCAGATCTGAAACTTACAGAATATTCTTATATTACCATGACCTTTTATATATCAAAAGCTCAAGGGAAAGTTGATTTCTCAATTCATCACCCCTTTAAATCACAAACTGTAGGGGTTTTTAGTACGAAGAAGTAAACTATTTAAATTAATCTACACCGTGAAAGATAAAGTACACCATGAAATGTTTTGGAATTTCTCTTGGCACAGCAGGAGCAGGAGTTCTAGATTACCACAGAAACTAAAGTGTTTTGCCGTTGACTGCCGTCATGACACTAGCACCTTGGTTGGTACAACTTGAAATATATTATAATTTCTAAACTTCATTAACTTTGGTAGGCTGTACACAAAGGAATTGTAATTGTCCTTTTTTTTCTGCAGTTATTTCATCAAATATTGTTTTGTAAAGGGTGAGAGACCTGGGGCTGGATTCACAAAACATTCTTAAGAATAAAATTCTTCTAAACTGCCAATTTCTTCGCATTTTCTGACTTAGGAAAAAAGGTCATATTTTTTATTCCCAAAACTTTTTTTTAAGAATGTTATCTTTTTTTCTTAAAGTGCCCCTATTATGCCATTTTAAAGTTTCCTAATTTAGTTTTGGAGGACTCCAACAGGTTTACATGCATCAAAGGTGTAAAAAAACAAAAAAAAAATACACACTTTCATCTTCTCATAATATACATACTTCAGAACAAACGGCCATTACCATAAGTGAACTCCAGCTCCGTCTGGTGTCTGGAGGCTTCGCTCAGTGATAGTACACACTGTAAAGACATGATGCTATCCTTTATCCGTTGCATTGTTTGAGGTGGTTCAAGTTTTCCCTGATCTCTACGCAGCGTACGGGTGCAAGAAGTGGACAGGGAATATGCTAATGTTTAGTCTTGATGTCATAACGAAACGGCTTGCAACTAGTTTGAAAATCGATTCATTTAATTGACTCAGAGTCGACTCTTACTTTTGAGATATAATAACTTTATATACTCTTCATTCATTTAGAACTGTTACACACTACATAAAATGCAATTTACAAAAATCCCTAATAGGGCATTTTAAGATTGTTCTTAGGATAACATGTTACAAGTATTCATATATCCTAATAGAATATTCTTAAAATCATTGTAAATAACTTCTCAAAGTTAGGATAACCTCCAAACTATCTTAAATAACCAAATGTAAGATGTTTAATGAGTTTATTGGGTTGTTTCAAATATTAAACATTACAACATAACAGAAGCTAGCTAAATATATATTACTAATAGTACCATGAATGTGTACGAGTACAATGATCAATTATTTACACATATACACACCGAGGCAGCACAACACACATACCCGACGCATTCATTCTAGACAGACTGTAAGGAAGATGGAGTGCAAATGATTGGGAAAGACTGGTGAATATTGAGACAGGCTCTTTTAAAATAATGGGTTTAAAGGTGCCCTAGAATGAAAAATTGACTTAACCTTGCCATATTGAAATAATAAGAGTTCAGTACATGGGCATTACATACTGTGAGTCTCAAACACCATTACCTCCTACTTCTTATGTAAATCTTGTGCCTGAAAAACACCACGGAAAAATAAGTGCTTCTCAACATAAACCCAACCGTGACGCAAGCGTTGGGGATCATTTATATGCACGCCTCCAACATTTGCATCCGTCCAAACATGTTCATTGTCAGGCGGAACTGACGAATCTACTGATGGTAAACAAGACACTGGACGATAGCAAAAACGGCTCTCATGACACATGGTTGAGGTTTATTATAATCGGATACCACAACAAATCGTTCGTTTGTTCGGCCCATTTCAAGCAAGCTTCACTCAGTATCTTAAGCTGAAGAAAGAGGACACTGTATTCCTGCAAGAAGTAATTTATCCACTTATTGACTAGCTGTTTAAACAATTTCTGATTAAATTGAAAGTTTCTTAGAGAGACTGCATTGTCTAGATGACGCAAGATGATAGTACAATGACAATAGGAAACTCCAAGTACCATACTAAACTAAATAGTGTCTAATGACAAAGGGTAATATTATTTTGTATTAAAAAAAATACAACCGTAAATACTGTTCACTCGATCCTTCAAGCAAACATCACCTTTTCCACCATACAAGTTAAAACGATAGTCAATGGAGATTGCTGAAATGCAGCCTACTTTTTTATTGGTGTTTTCAGATCATCCGTGCTAGAAAAAGAGCTTGCGTGCATATGGTTGCCTGGACGTGTTTAGGTAAAACACCGGATATGTTCTTTTCACAGAAAAACTGTTTGGGGGATTTAAAATGACTGAAATCTGGCAACCGCATGAACACAAAAACTGTACAAAAATTAAGAATATAATAGAGAACATAAGTCATTTTCAAGAATTGCACTGAGAAACATTCTTTTTTGAACTTAGAATGTTTAACTTCATTCTTGAGAAGATTTTCGTGAATAGCCAGGTGTGAGTAGGTTCCCGGTTTCAAAGGTTTCTCTAGAGTGAGTGCTTGTTCAGAACATCAATGAGATGAAGAGAGGCTCAGAAGAACGTGTGATACCTGCATTAGTAGATCCGATTCCTGCAGTGAGCACAGAGCGTGGTGTAATCTTAGCAGCATACTTCAGAAACTGTGACTTCCCAGTGCCTGGATCACCCACGAGCAACAGATGAGACTCTCCTACACAGAACCCATACTCTGAGTCAGAGCTATTCAGAATTATTCACAAGAGTAATACATTTTTCAAGCACACATTTTGAAAAAAGCACAACTTTTTTTCCCAAAAGACATTTCCCAAAGCCCAAATGTCAGACATGTCCATTATGTGGAGAGCGAATGCATACCTCTCACCTTGGTTCCAGACGGATCTATTCTCTGAACCCCACCTGCCAAAACCATAGCTACAGCCAGCTTGACGACGTACATGCCGAACACCTGAGGGCAAAGACTCATCAAGATCTTGTTCCTGCCTTCAGAATGGAGAGAGAGAGAGAGAGAGAGAGAGAGAGAGAGAGAGAGAGAGAGATATTTGAGATTTCAATACCTCTTTATTTATTCAAAGTAGAGCTTTCTATGACACAACAATCCTCTATTTCCAAAAAAATAAAAAAATAAAAATAAGTAAGCAGAATAAATGCAAAAAAATTAACATAAAACATTTCATTCTCCACAACAAAATACAAAACATTTTTAAAACACCAAATGTTTGTGAACCCTTCTACATTATTTGTAGTACTGTAAAAATCAAAATCAACTTTTAGTCTGGCCTTTATCATTCTGACAAAAAAAACTTATTTACATCACAATCTAAGGACTCTTCTACCTTATTTCTACCTCAGAGAGAGAGAGAGAGAGAGATAGAGAGAGAGAGAGAGAGAGAGAGAGAGAGAGAGAGAGAGAGACACATGAGGATCACATGAGGTTTCTAAAGGGTCGTTAGGTAAATTGTTGTTATGGTGTTATATGTGGTTGCTAAGGCGATCTGAGCAGTTGCTAGGCCATTACCCCCCTTTTGAAAATCATTTGACTGTGTAGAAAATAAAACAGTTTTCCTCAAAAAGCCACGTGGTTTAAATCATCATTGATGTGTGCGGCAGCACAAACGATAGAGTATGAGTTACATGCCTGAATTTAATACTTGCAGTCAAGAGATTTGTTCAATAACCTTAGTCGTCTAATAGTGATGTTATACCTCAGCAAACAGCAACAGATTACAACACTGTTTCATGGTCTTCATCAAGTGAACTTCCTCTACAAGAACCGTAACTGAGTTTGGATAGCAATAAAAAAGAGAGGAATCTTTTAAATGCCAAGGAGACATGTGAAAATGCCATATCGCTTATTTGTACTGCTAGACAGGGTTTCCCAGGGTCAATATATCAAGAGACAACAACCGTGTACCAGCAATGGGGTCATGTTTGTGACTGTCCCAGAATTCTTCAAATTCCTTCTGAATGTCTTCCAGCACCAGTGCTGTGGTGGACTGCTCATTATTGACCTCGATATAGTTTGCTTTCAGCACAATCTCCACATCACAGCGGCAATCCTGAAACATCGGCTTCCAGCGCTGATACACAACTCCATACACTGTGATGTCATCGCCTGCAAGAAACACATGACAGCATCATATGAGGGAAAGAGACACATGATGATGCCCTGAGGAGTTTTACTATTATTATATTAGTAAAGTAAAAATAAACAGCAAGCAAACATTGCTGCACATATTACTCTTGCATATGATCTGCTCTGTGTGTGTGCGCGTGAGTGTAGCTCGCAGACTTCATTCGCCCCAATGGAAAGCATATAAACAGTCTGAATCGTTCTCTACTGTATCCCGTAGGCCTATATAGTGCACTATTTGCCATTCACCATGTAGAAAATAGTAAATGTGTGAACAAGTGACCGATTTTAGCCACAGATTCAGTCTCTATTTATAATGTAGGGGGTGGATGCGTTAGATTCTAAAAAGCATTTGATTGGACAGCTAATCTGATGAGAAGCTGAAGTGCAATGTGAAATATCATCAAAATCATTTATCCATACAGGCAAAAGAAAGACTAAGTTTGCAAAATGTGTCATTGTTTTGGAGCACACTAGCTTAACAGCAAGATTTTTTCTTTAATTTGGATTTAATAGGGACTTTAACAGTATTAACGTTAACCAGGACTGAGCAGAGTAATTATGATCCAGATCTCTTTCCTGCAAGTTGAAAATGCCAGTATATTTATTAAATAAACTAGACTGGACTCCATTTCCACCAGTACTCTGTATTTACCTGATTTACAGCTATCCACAAGATCGTCCTCCAGGATGATGAGCATGGATCGAGGTATACTACCCACCGACAGTTTCTGAACCTGTTAGTGAACACACGCTGGTCAGGAAGCTTACAGACTGTGACATGTAGAAATAAACTGATTATTTTTTCTTAGATGGGTATGTTTTACATCTACATTGGTACATATTGAATTTATAATTATTTTTAATTACATTTAAATTTATTTTATTCTACTTATTAAGTTTTTTTTAAGTTTGAATCCCACAAGCTGCATAGCAAGACCTTTTCTTTCTTCAAATAGAATATAGGGTACAAGTCACATGGACTTATTTTATAGCTTGGGTATTATGAAAAAGACTGTCTGGTCAATAGAATTTTCATTGTTGTGTTTCTTCAGCACCAAGTTGCTCCAGGGTGATTGTCCCCGAATAAACAACATCCCTGGTGCCTCACCTGCTCTTGGATTTTGATCTCCTGGTAGTCCTTGCAGGCAGCTGGAGGGGCGTCACTCCCTGACAGGCAGGTGAATTTGAAAGAATTACATCCATCCTCATTGGGGCAGCTGGAGGGTGGAGTGAAGGTATAAAACTGCTCAAAAGAAGCCTGCACGGAGAACACGTGCCTGCATTTATTGCACATGTAGTCCCTTTCAAACTCCAGCACTTTGGTCACGCTGGTGCGGATGACCGTCCCCGTGACGGACAGGAAGTGGCCCACATCTCTGGCTTTAGGAATGTGATCTCTGGTCAGCTCAGGACACATAGGTAAACCTGCATGTGTAGTAAATCAGTTGTAAGATAAAGAAATATGTATATACACTTGATAGTTTTCATTTTGGGGTGGATTATTTCTCTTGAAAGAATCAGCAAGCAGAATATTAACCACTAGGAGTCGGTGTTATTCCACGACAGCCTTCTAGGGCTCCTGTTTGAGCAGTTATGCTCTCCAACTGCTAGATGGCACTGCATATTCATTAATGAAAAGTTCAAAAGACGAGTTACAGTGTCTTGCACTTTCTTGCATAATAAATAATCACAGAGCACACTCAATATTTGAATATGACCTGGGCTGGCACAATTGCATCATAGAAAAACATAAAAGAAAGAAGAATCAAAAATGTCAACGTTACTTCATTTCCACCACAGATACAGACTGCAGTAGCTGCAGAGAAAATGGGTTTCAGTAAAGTGTGTTTATTCGAATGAGTCACGTCTGCAGGGCTACAGATGAAGAGCGTGTAATTACAGGTGACGGCAATCATCTCCTACAGGACGTGAGAGAAAAGCACTTGGCTTCGCCACAATGCAACACTAACCATCCCACATACCTCAGGGATCAAACACAAACCTCCCCTTCTCTGCCTACACGTCATCTAAAACAATCTTCATACTCTTCCTGTGTCAGTCTGCAGTTTTTAGATAAGCAGATTAGGACTGGTAGAAATACTGAATATTCATGATATATTCATGGTTTTGATTAAAATAAGAGCCTTTGTGAACATTTGAATGATTTAGACCATAGATGTACTAAAAAAGTCTGTCATTAGACAAGCACAGAAACATTCATACTTGTTAAATCATAGCAACTGTTTTTGAAAGCATTAAACTCTTAAAACCTATTAGAAATTCCTGAGAGAACCATTTCCATAGCTAGAAAGTAACTGCTAATTCTTTCCCTTTTTCTAAGACTATAAAGAGAACAGCTCTATAATAACTGATTTAACTTTATGAAGCAAAAAAAAAAAAGGTGTACGTTCGATTCATATACATGAATCAGTTCAAAACTGTACAAACAGAGTTAAACATTTTTTAAATAAATCTAAAAAAGTGGTTCAGGAATAGTTTGAGGAGAACAACAACGATTTTAAGGTGTTCACTTGGTGTTGACATTCCTCAGATCTCAATCCAATCGAGCATCTGTGGGATGTGCTGAACACACAAGTTCGATCCATGGAGGCCCCACCCCACAACGTACAGGACTTAAAGGATCTACTGCTAACATCTTGGTGCCTACACTGTTGACATAGTAAATACAATACAGCACTTCTGGGTTACGTCATAGCTGTGCACGCATGCCAGCTTGCCATAGGCTGAAGCTGTTCACGTGAGCACTACGACACATGCATGTGATGCTGACGCAGGAGCCGACCAATGTGAACTGCATAGGAGACGGACACAGATGTGGAGAAATTGTTGAATAAAGTCATTATTTTTGTTTGTTTTTAACACACAAAAAATATTTTTTTCACTTCAGAAAATTAAAATTGAACTACTGAAGTCACATGGACTATTTTACAATGTCTTTCCTACTTTTCTGGAAATTAAAATGTTAATTAAATTGCTGTCTATGGAGGGGTCAAAGAGCTCTTGAATTTGGATCTTCATTTGTGTTCCAAAGACGAACAAAGGCCTTGGGAGTTTGGGACAACATTAGGGTAAGTAATTAATGACAGAATTTTTATTTTTGGGTGGACTAACCCTTTAACTGTTTTCAACATTGACAATAATAAGAAATGTTTGTTGAGAAGCAAATCAGCATGATCATCAAGGATCATTTGACGCTGACGACTGGAGTAATGCTGCTGAAAATTCAGCTTTGCCATCACAGGAATAAATTACATTTTAAAAATATATGCAAATAGAAAAAAGGTTATTTTAAGTAATATTTCACAATATTACTGTTTTTTACTGAATTCCAAAATCAAATATCTTGCTAAAGATTTTGTCCGGCCCAACCTTTATAACACAGGTGCATCAAACATCTTCAGGAAGAAAGTAGACATGTCGCCGTCATCCCCCAGGACTGCTGAGACACCACCTGGATACACAATTTCTCACTGATGACCTTCACCAAAGCATGAAAGCATTCAGATACATGACGTGACTGTTCATCGTGATATGGCCAATGGTCTGTGTGCTTTTTATGGCTGTGTGTCCTATTTTCAGACCACTTTCATATTCACAGCACGCCGGATCTATGAGTGGAGTCTGCACTCTGGCTATTTATAACTCTCCTTTGTCCAAAAAACAGGATAAAACATCCAGGGAACAGTAAAGGTCAGTCAGCTGATTATTGCTGACACATTCCCTTCTTGTCTGAATCCATCTGGAGACAAAGAACATTTACATGGGTTTAAATGACTTCTCACCCACATGAAAGCCAATGACAGAACAGGGTGTTGCTATATGGTTGCTAGTTTTTAGTGCATGGCTATGGGTCAAAATAGCCCACCTAAACCCTCCATATGACTTGTGTTACTCAAAGCAACAAGATTTTTTCATAAATTTGTCATCCACCAGTGTTATTTTAGTATTTTATATACTGTACTATATAATTTTGTAGTTTTTACTAATATTTTAAATGTAGTTTTAACGGGCCGATGCGCGTTGGTGTTTTAATGTTTTAGCCCTACCAATAAAGGCTTTTTTTTACTTTTGCATCCTATTGAGTGCCTGGACTTGGATTTTTTCCAAATTCTTTTTCAACATTTAACCCTTCCAAGAGCACCAGAGGGTGCAAGGGATTCCAGCAGTGCTCCAGTTCTCTTTTGTCTATTTTAAATGTAGTGTTTAAAAGAGCACATTTTAGTGGCATCTAGCAGTGAGGTTGTCAATTGCAATCGCCCACCGCTCCCTTTCGGAGCACATGGAGAAGCTACGGCGGCTGACACAGGACAAAGATGTCGTTTTCCGAGACAGCAGAGAGTAACTAGTGCTCTGTAGAGCAGTTTGTCCGTTTAGGGCTACTGTAGAAACATGGTGGAGCAAAATGGTGACTTCAATGTAAGGGGACCTGCGGTGTATGGAGATAGAAATGGCTCATTTCTGTCAATAGATCCTCACACATATTACACACTGCACCTTTACATTTATATTTTCAGGTTTTTTTTTTTTATGTGCTGTTGTCAACTTTATTAGTTTTTATTACTATTAAGGTATAATTTCTATTTCATAGAACATAAAAAAATATGGACTACACAAATTCATTCTCTTTCACTGAAGAAAAGTGAAGCCGCCGGAGGTCTGAATACGGCATTGACATCTTGCGCAGATTTGGGACTGAGTCTGCACAGTGACCTTGGGAACGGAATAGGAGCAGTTTTTCGCACTAGAGAGCAGGAAGTAGAGCCACAATATAAAAAGCCCGCCCACACTCGCTCAGATGGCGAACAGTTCATTGACAGTGTGAAATAAACAGTTATGGTAATGTAGAAATTGAAGCTAAGCTCCTATCTCCTCCGGAAAAAGTCCGATTTTATAACAACTTCAGTTAGTTTCCAAGTAATACATTTCATATTTATATTTAATTTGTTTTATTTCACTGAACAAAAATGCTTTAATAATTTGAATTTCAGTTAATAAATCTTATTAGCTATTATTAGTTTGATCACTTCGAAATGTTCTCCCAACAAATCACACAATTTGAGGAATTATTCACGCTTACACCACATAGTTTTGCATAAGAATCTTTTCTTCAAAAAATCTCCTTTTACGTTCCACAGAAATTACGGTAACACTTTACAATAAGGTTCATAAGTTAGATAGTTTATTTATACATTAGTTCATAAACTAATAATGCACTTATAAAGCATTTATTTATATTTGTTAATGTTAATTTCAACATTTGTTAGCATTAGTTAATGCACTATGAACTAACATGAACAAACCATGCGCAGCTGGTTCTGTTAGTTTTTATTAACTAACATTAACAAAGATGAATCCTGAACAGAGGTGATGTTCATGGTTCGTTCATGTTCACTAATGCATAAATTAATGCAATCTTATTGTAAAGTGTTATCAAAATTATAATAGCATACGATTCAGAAGAGCATACCACACAAATGCTGAGAGAATTTTCCTGAACTATTCATTTAAAGGCTCATTCAGCTGTTCTTTTCTCTGACAGCCCATGTCTGTCTGACCTCTAATGACACATCCTCTCTCTCCTCAGATCCAGATCAATAACTCTCCTGCAGAGCAGTTGCTCATCTTGTCGTTACATCATGCAGTGTCTGCGCTCACACCTGACCACATTCTAAAAGCTTCATCTGATCTCTGTCCAGCTCCTGCTCACGGTGTGTGCCAACATAACAAGAGTGTTGTTACAGAGAAAAACACATCAGCATATCGTGCAGGTTATATGACACTAGATCAGAGGAAGCGACCATGATAACAGATAACAGTTCACGGCAGGACAAACGAGCTGTCTGCCACGGTGTGCTGGGGTCTAATTGCCTGTAGAGGGAAACAGCCTCTGTGTTGCATTGACAAACTAATAGGCTGCAAGCCTTCAAGAGCAAATGAAGCAGACAGTTGGAGGCACACTGCGGCTTTATGGCAGCAGATCTACCAGTTACACAAAGAGAACAGTCAGCCACTTATGATCACTGGGATGTATGTGTCATACTGGAAATAGAGGAACTCTTTACTGTTATGCTCAAACAGGCCTGATAGATGCATTTGTTGCTTATATGCTATAAGCTGATGCAACACTTATAGCATATTCTATGGAGTATATACATATAATACACTACTGTCAGGCCAAAGACACTTTAGTACCTCCTTTAATAAGTGGACAGATAAGTTAGTAACACTGTATAATAATTTTCATTAATAAAATAATGCTAAGCATTCATGCTTAACTGGTCTCTCTTTCTCTCTCACTTACACGCTCGCTCTCTCTCTCTAAAAAAAAATTAAGTATACAATATGAATTTCACTAATTTTTCATTTAATATTTGAAAACTAAATATTAATACTTGAATATACATAATTTATATATGATATTGTATCATATAATTATTTTTTTGTTGTTATTACTATTTGTTGTAAGGAAATCATTCTGTATAAATGTTATCATGTTTTGAAAATAAATGTAGAAAAATATGATTCAAGCTTTATTGTACAGATACAACGAGATTAGTTAGGATTAAAAATGAATATACTGACTGAGGAAGAAAAAATTACATTTTATAAATAACTAATAATTAAATATATTTAAATATAATATATAATGTGTATTAATAATTACACAATATGCTATACAAGGACTAATTTAAATATATATATATATATAAATAACGTGCTCAAGATTAAAAATGAATATACAGATTTTTTTAATAACTAATAATTAAATATAATATATAATAATGTGTATTAATAATAACATAATATATGCTACACAAGGAGTTATTTATATATATATATATATATATATATATAAACCTTTTATATAATATTATATAATTATAATATTTTATATATAATATTTTATATAAGGTTATAATTATATACAAATGTATTCATATTTTGAAAGTACTTAATGAAAGATATGATTAGATCTTTACTGTACGTGTAAAACAAAATTAGTTAAGAATAGAAATGCAATACATAGAAAAATATTTACGTAAAAAGAACTAACGTTTTATAAATAACTAATAATTAAATATTACATAAAAATATATAATATTTTATATATGGTATGAATTATATATAAATGTAATCATGTTTTGACAATAATAATTTATTTTGATGAGAACAGAGATTAGAAATAACTTCTACAATTAAAACAAACAAATATAATACATTTATAAAACAGAATAATAACGTTATTTGTTATAGTCAGTTTAACATTTTAGTGATCATTGTCCAATTATTATTTATTTATATTTTTCCTATATTTTTTTTCTTAGTATCTTTTCTTAATAAGGGCGACTAAAGGTTGAGCGTGCAATTTCTGCACAACTAGCTTTTCCAAAAAGAAACACAAAAATTAAGCCATTTTCCCACAAGTTTTTCCCAACACTCCTCAAAACTCATGCTATTGGTTGTTGTGTCAGGCTGGTCAGGAAGTTGCACAAATATGCAGAGCAAATGCATAAAATCCTCGTTTTTTGAGCCGTGACAGAGGTGCCAGTGTAAAAGAGTGGATGTTCTTATACTTGCTTACCTGATATACGAACATGCAGATTGTGTTTGAGGCTGAAAATCCCCTGTGGTGAGGAAGAAGACTGAGATATGGTCTGGGCCGCCCTGTGCAGGGCATTGTCAAATATAGGCAGAACCTGGCTGGGGTATGCATTGAAACACTCTCCAACCTCCATATTGTCCTCGAATAAGGTCATGGCATTCACTACAACAGGATAGTGAGCATCTTCACTGGCCTCCTGGAAGATCTGTAGGATGTCATTCTTGTGGTGCTCTGTGATGTAAGTCTCAAACACCAGTCCTATCATGGACACCTGATCCGGACTGAGCATCATGTTCATCTGAAGACTGAACCGGATCCCTTTGACATGAAGTACTCTGGAAGAAAGCAGCGGATGATGGATCTGTCTCTGCCTGTATACTTGCTACAGTTCATCTTTTCAAACCTTACATACTCCTACGCTTGTATCCATGGTAGTTGATACGCATGCAGGTTTATTAAGGAACATGTACATTTTTAATTATTTTAAATGTTTGAATCCGTTTACACAGTTGACCAATTAAATTCCTTAACCTTTCAAGTAATTCTTGATCTAAAAAGAAAACACTGGCTCCACGAAGAGCACTTTCTATGGCGGTTAACGACTTTCTAGAAAATAACTAGAAAGAGTATAGACATTTCTATGGCACAAATTATCACCAACATTATAAGGTTTTTCACAATGACAGGAACTTAATTCCAAATATTATATAATGCTTAATTGATCTGCATTTCATACTCATTCAAAAGTATGAAATAAATGTATTTAGTATTTTGTTCACAATATTTTTAATTTTATTATTTACTGCATGTATGTGACACATATATAAATTAAATATAAAATGTATTTAATATTTAAAAATTATTTATATATATATATATATATATATATATATATATATATATATATATATATATATATATATATATATATATATATATTTAAATATCCTTCCTTTGTTGAGTACTATTTTTATAAAGGCAATAATTATAAGTAAAAATGTAAATAAATGTAATGTTTTTAAAATGATAAGATTGAAACTTTATTCTGCAGGTACAACGAAAATAGTTAAGATTGAAAATTGTATTTACAATTAAATTAAAATCTAATCAATATAACACATTTAAAAATGTAAGTAAAATATTATTATTTTTGTAGTAATAATAATCACCTTTTTATAACCCATTTAATGCTGTTTTGCACTTCACTTCAACAGAGACAAACTATAAAAATGTGAAGGTTTCATGCACTCTTCATTTGAGGTAATAAAAATGCATTAATAATAATTATACGGTTACATATACACTTGTTGTGTTGCTAAACGAAGTTTTAAATGAAGGACATGGCTGTTACAGCCTGACATGTAACGTTAGGATTGGTTCAGAATTACAAGCATTCAAACCATTTCTGTTCCTCTTATTCCTCTCCTGAGCAACCTTCTACAAACATATAGAAACCTACACGAATAATAAAGAGCACTATTAATATTTAATTACCTACATAGTGCTGCATTTGACATACCTGGGTGGATAGCAGTTACGTACATGAACAACATTCACATGTGATGCGTGTTCTTCTTCCTGTCCGTTTTCAGATTTGGCGCTTTATTCTTAATCGTTCTGCATTGTAGGGGGCACCTGGAAACAAACTATGCATTCTAGCTCACGACAATTAATTCCAAAACCGTTATAAAACTTTAAAAGCAGTCCATTATTAATATAATTTGTTTGATTTGTTATATGTTTGATTTGTCTATTAAATCGTTATTAAATTATAAAGCATGTAATAAACAGCACACCCCCGTTCCTGGACTTGGTACAAACCAGTGAACAGAAAACGGATGTCGATGACGTTTTCGTATCTCCCGCTGACCGTCAGTATAAAAGTCCCTTAAGTTTTAGAAATGACACTGACACTTTTCATCGATTTTTTATTATCTTGAGGAGACATGCATTTACTAATATTCTAAATAATTATAGAAAGTCATATATAGCGTGCACTATTTATTTACATAAATTAAATGGAATTTAAATATTTTGCAAAGCGTATAATTACGTATTTAAATTACATTTAAATTAATGCAACAACTTCATTACATAAAAATAAAACAAATCCTATCATGCTTGTAAAATGACAAGAAAAATGTATTTTGAATATATATTGTATATTGAATATTAACAGCTAGGGAATTTGTCGCTTTTGGTTTCTCTTATGTCCCATTCTGCTGGTCCTAATTAATAATAATAATAATAATAATAATAATAATAATAATAATAATAATAATAAATAAATAAATAAATAAATAAATAAATAAATAAATAAATAAATAAATAAATAAATAAATAAAATAAACTTACCTCTCATCTCCAATTATATATTTGTCATTGCAGGGGTAATTATATGTTCAATCTTATATCAAGAAAAAGCCAAATGACAATAAAAGTGTTTATTGTTTCTTCTTTCAGGGCAATATGTGTTGATGTATATGAAAATACAGGCATTTTAAATCATATGTTCTTTGCTTTTGGTTCCTTGAATGGTCACTCACATAACAGACACACTTTATTAAATGTCACAATAATTATTTATTCTTACGCATACACCAGTAATATAAATATAAAATATGCATTTATTTTAAAATTAGTGAGACATCATTATATCTGTGTTGAGACATCCATACAAACAGTTTAATCCTACCAAAATTGATAATGCAGCTGTAACAAAGTCATTACGGTGGCATTCTAAAATTAGATACAGAGGAGACAATACTGTTGTTTTTTTCGCTTTTAACAAATAGTAATTAGCAGCGTATGCACCACTCTATAGAAACTGCAGTAAATGAAACGTCAAACGCACCTATCGTCACTGTAAAAACAAGAAACCCATTCACAGTGGGGAGGGGGGGGGGGGAGAACAAATGAAAGGATGTCGTTAAATAATACTTTTTTGTCTTTTTTGTTTGGTTTGGTCGACATGCTCTTTAATTGCAAAAGTCAGAAGGAGAAGTACTGGGCGAACCACTCTTGTCTCTGCGGGTCTGGAGAGGTCGCAGGTGATTCTTCTCCTTCAGGAGGGCTGAGGAGAAAAACAAACAGAGAGAGAGAGAGAAGAGAGAGACAGAGAAAGACAAAGAAACAGAAAGAAAGGCAGTCAGAGACATGGAGAGAATAACAAAACCTCTGTAAACTGCAGTCTGGGCTGTGCTTATAGCAGCCACTGGATAGTTGTGTGTCCGTGTGTTTTTAATGTATGTGTGTATTTTTAGCTGATAATTTTTATTTTTATTTTTTTTATGAGATCTCAGCAACTTAGTGATATCAATAGGCCACTGCACTTATTTAAAGTATCATGTAAATACCATGGTTATGAATATGGTATTGATTCAGTAGCAAATTACCATGGTAACACTATAAAAAAATTTTTTTTTTAAAAACGTATTAAAACCTTATTAAAAACTAGTTATTCTTCTTAAATATGTATATAGCATATTTTCAGGACAATATGTTCCCTGAATACTATATATATATATATATATAATTTACTGTACAAATTATCAAAAAAATCCTACAAGTTATTGGTCTTTCAGTGTATTAGAATAATTTCTGAAGACTGGAGTAATGATGCTGAAAATTTGGCTTTGTCATGCCATTAGGAAAAAATTACATTTTAATAAATAAATAGAAATACATTTGAAATGTTCTTTTTAATACTTATTTTTGGAATAGATAAACAAATTTTATGTAAAATCTTCCCAGGAAGCTAAAACAAAAATCAATTTCCCCCAAGGTAAAGTCTGCGCCACACTTCACCTTCTGGACCAGAACCTGCTTTCAATCCTGATTAATTTAGCCCTCAGGTCAATGTTTATAGAGACTTTTTTCTTCTTTCTCCCAAACAACTCTGCTCTTTAAAAGCATAAACTAGAATATTTCATTGTTTAGTCAGAGTGAAGAGTTCAGTCTCTGAGTTGAAGCTCAGCTGTATGCTTGAAATGCTGACTGACGTCTGGACTTCTAACACTGACTGAACGTGTGCAGCACACTGACGGCTGGCTGATGCCTTTTTGCTTTATAAGCAGAGTTTCACACCTGGACGTCTGGAGCTCACTCGCTCTATCCATCCATCCATCCATCCATCCATCCATCCATCCATCCATCCATCCATCCATCCATCCATCCATCCATCCATCCATCCATCCATCCATCCATCCATCCATCCATCCATCCATCCATCCATCCATCCATCCATCCATCCATCCATCCATCCATCTTTCTGTTTCTTCATCAATGCATCTGTTCATCTGCCTGTCTGTCTATCTACATTTTCAAAACAAGAACATTCAAACTTTTTTATTAGAAATTACAGTAGTATGGATTTCTTTAAACTTTTTGGTTTGATTTCTTACATTCAAATTTTAATTGCTAATTGCATCCTGTTCAAACTCAAATCAAACACAAGAACTGAATTAGAAACAAAAAGATCAAAACTTGTGCCCGCTGCCTACCAGAAAAAAGTCAGCCTATCAGATTGAAGCTTGACATTTTGAGACACTGACGTGTGCAATGTGCATCTGACGTTTCATGAGTGTTTCATCTTATGCACAGATAAAGGACGGATAAATAAAGCATTTATAACTCTAATGTGTAGTTTGCAAAGTTGAGTCAGCCTCCAGACAGAAAAAAATTTAATAAGAAAAATTCCACAGTATTTTCATCCAGTGTTTTGATCAGTGCTGATGGCTTCAGTCATCCCACTCTTGTGTATTCGAATTTCTGATTCTTGGTATTGTTGGCTTGAAATCTAATCTCTATTCTTTCATATCCTCAATAAAATCAATGTGCTTTGGTCCCTGATGCCTGCTGCAGCAAACTCAATTTAACGCTCAATCGAGCATTTACATCAGCCTGTTCAGCAGTAATGTAACTTCTGCCTGCACTGAGACTCAGGATCATGAGTTAAACACCTTCAGAGGAGCACATCTGAAACAGGAATTTCACTATGGCAAAATGGCATCTGTGCAAAATTATTGCAAATTAGAGAGGTTTTAATGCATTTTGATGCCTGTTAACACAGCATTCTTGCACTATTTTTTTATTAATAGCTTATGTAAACCTGCTACACAGATGTGCTTGACTATTATGACATAGCGTTTTTTTATGCCTTAAAAATTGACATATTTCCTATTGAACAGAATGTCTGGATAGGACATATTGACATTAATGTATTTCCTATTAAAACATGACTTTGGATAGGATTTATGAAAAAAATTTTTTTTATTTTTTTATTAAAGCTACACTGTGATATTTTTCCCCATCGGAAAAAGCGGTGAAAAGGTATTTGACCATCCAGTGAATAATAGTTTCTGTTCCTCTCAATTCCGATTTCGTTTTAACTCCGGTTCAACCTCGTTCATGACATGCTATCGAGTGTTAAAATGCGAAAAGTGAAGCTTGAATTTACCGGTGTGTCCCTCTTTGGCTAATGTACTTTCAAGATGGAGGGGCAATATGGCGACCGGCATTCGAACCCCTCACCCGTATGTATTTTAAATGGCATATTATAAACTTACGAGAATACTTTATTACTTGAAAGAAGTAAATATACATTAATGCACACATATATTTTTGAAAGAACTAAGTGTTTTTAGCTAAGAATAAACTAAAAAAGTTACACAATGTAGCTTTAAAGGAACTGTATGTAAGAAATGTTTTTTAATTCATCATAAAATGGCCCTGATATGTCACTCGACATTAAGAAATCATGTTAATGTCAAATACTTGTTAATTTTCCACTTGAACTTGAAGCTCCGCCCTCCACGTATCTACCAATCACGTGTTTCGGCATCCGGGTTGCCAGATCTGCTCTAGTTACCACAGCTGCAGCTACAAACGTTCCTGCTGATCCTGAAGAATATCTGGCAACCTCGAGTCAGGAGGAGGGGGAGAGGGGATACACCACTCTACAGTCATTTGAAAGTGATTGCAGTACCAGTTTTGGCCACAATCTTAGACTTTCTTTAAATGTTTTAAATAATAACCTAATTATCATTCTAGATAGCATTCAAATGGACAAAAATCTATATTTTTTCTCTATTTTTCATGTGCAGTTTAAGGGCCCTATCATACATCCGGCGATATGCGATGCAAGTGGTTTTTGCTATTTTCAGACCAACGTAGTTAGCATTTAATCTCAGCGCCATGTTGTTTAAATAGCAAATGCACCCACGGCCATCAGTTTGCCACGGGCGTGCTGTTCTGAACACAAGGTGTGTTTATGTGCATTGTTGTGTTCCTATTTTGAGGAAGCTGAAAATGACGAGTATTTCTTGTGTTATTTAAACATTAGTAATATGAGTGCACAGCGCACCTACACTCTGTTTATTACACACACAGGGATGCGCAGCAGCACAAACATATTTAAATATTAAAAATAAAAGGACTCCTCTTGGCGAAGTGTTCAGTCTTTCCCCTCTCGCAAATTGCACCGTGTAAATAGCGAATCCGCCATGGTGCAAGCTCAACTGGCTTTTAAAGGGAATGGGAGATGAGACTCTGATTGATTTATTGTACGTTACGCCCAAAACACACCCATGACTCATAAAGAGACTAGGGACAACCCTTTTGGACCATGCGCCTGTCACGTTGAATGTTTTTTCCATTGTTAAACTAGCAAAAGTGGATTCCACACGCCTTGAGTGCTTCAGACCATGTGCTCAGATTGCTAAAATAGGGCTCTTAATGTGCATACTTATCAACTAAAAGTGAATTTTGTCAACTTTTATAAGTACATCAACATATAAACGGCCTTGAAGTGAACACATATCGACTAAAAGTATTCATACTCTTGTGTAATCGACGCGCCATCCTAAAAAAACTCTTGCGCGATACCCAGAAATTTTGAATATTCTGATCTAATATGATTTATGACTTGTAAGGTTGCCAGAATAAAAATCATACACTGTTTGAAAATAGGCCAGAGGAGACCTGAGTCTGGTTTCTCCCAAGGTTTATTTTTCTCCATCAATGGCCTGATGGAGTTTTGGTTCCTTGGTCGCCTTTGGCTTGGCTTGCTCAGTTGGGGACACTAAAACTATAACACTAAAATTATGATCTAAGTTATTCAACTAAATATACAAATAAAATTAATGAATTGGGTCTTATTTATTTCAATAGACTATAGTACTGATCTGCCAACATTGTCGCTATATGATAAGTTGAAATGGGCTGGTGGAATCCCTGTTTTCTCCAGAACGACTGTACAGCCAAATCAAATTTTGTAGTGATATTGTCCTGTTTAACACTGTCAAGCTGCTTTGAAACAATCGTCATTGTAAAAGCGCTATATAAATAAAGTTGATTGATTGATAAAAGCCACAAATTACAAATAGCACTTTTAAAAACTCGCTTTGAGATCCTAAAGTTCAAGTGCACCCTTAAAGCATTCAGTGTGAATAGACACTAAATCATAATTCTCATAAAATCGTAATAGAGTTCTGATTATGAGGACTGACTCCACTTGAATCTCAAAAAAGGACTATAGTTCAATAGCTAAGTGGACCAAATGTCACCCTGACATGAACTGAACCAGATAAACTGTGAGAGCCATATGAGTGTCTCATGACATAAGAGGACAACCCCGCACAAGTCTACCTTGCTGCGTCACTTGCACCTCATTTACATTCACACCAGCATGCAAAGAAGAACACTGGTAGAGCAATGGTGCTTCAGATGAGATGATACCTCCTGGGTCAAGAGCAGCAAAACATGCATGACACGACCACCGCTTACAACATGCCAACTGCAAAAGCTGAGCCATAGGCAATGGTTTATTGTCGAAAAAAGAGCGGGAGTATTATAATTAAAGTCTAAAACAGTGCAATTTATATGTTCACATAGATGCAAGAGTACATTATGGAAAATGTATATTCTTTCCCAAATACACAATGTAAAAATATTGAAATGTTCATGAAATGTGGTCTTGAAGGACAGTAAAAAACATTTACATACTATAACAGATGAGTCATATAACTTCCATCACAAACAGAAAACACAACACAGAGACAGACACAAACTCCCAGCATGCACTGCGACAGTGGGGACACATGCTCCCATTTGCATTCCAATGCCATTTCCAAAGCTCATCTATGGGACTTCAGAAAGTAACATTATGCATACATGTACATCAGAAATAGCTCAAGTATCCCTTTTATTTGCCTGATGTGGATGCATTGGAGTTCAGAATGGAATACTAGCTTCTTGCATATTAGATTTTTGCATATCGGCGATATGCAATTTAAACATTTCAAAAAGTAGTATGCGATATTGTTAGCATGACTGCATTACACTGCTTGATTCAACAAGCGGCATGCAGTTAGCATCTCAGAAAGGAATTGAGAAAATGAGAAAAACAAAAATATACATATTAAAATATATAATCACATACTTTAGTGCAATGTTGTTGTTGTTAACTAGAATAAAAAATAAAAAAAAACCCAGACTTGAATTGGTTTGGTTTAATTAAAGCTAAAATTAAATAAAATATAAATGTAAGATGTGAAAATAAAATGTAAAACCCTGATTATTTAGAAATGCTGCTTTTGCTACCAACTGAAATAAATCACATAATAAATCAAGTACTAAAATTCCTAAAGCTAAAACTGAAATAAAATTAATTTAAGCAAAATAGAAATACTTAAAAAGCACATAAAACGTAAACTAACATTTATGAAGACTAAAAAGAAGAAGACATTTTCTGTAATTAATTGCAGTTAAAAACATCTGTTATTAATATTGTAATAATTTCACAGTTACTCTACAAATTAATGTAGAAGCAACTTAAATAGTGTATATCTGAAATATTTGTTGTAATGGCATCTTTTTATGAAGGCCAGTATCACTTATACTAAAACTGCTACTGAATTTTTTAAACATTAATGATAGACATTCAACATTACAGTAGAATTATAAGCTAAATCAATTTCAACTGAACTTAAAACAATCTTCACATAAAATCCATTATAATAAATGTCATATTTACATGTGGAATTCCTACATGCCTAACAGGTAGGAAAATACAGAAACTGAATAGTTGAAGTTAAAACCGAAACTCCTTATTAAAGCTACTGTTTTCTCTGTTCCCTCTGTTCTGTGATTAAATGACAGACATCATTAGGGGCTGCTGTCACTTTAAGATCTGCCAAACATGACGCAGATCTAATGCGCTGTCACACACATCTCATTTTCTCCACAACTCTTTTAAGTTCATTTAAGACGTTATTTAACTATTTTAAGATGCCTTTATGAGAATACTTGACAAAATGGGCATTTTGGCATATTCAGTGTTATTGTTCATTTAAGCACAAATACAATTTAATTCTAGCACACGTCTTTCAGACAAGGGGTGCGTCTCGATCAGCTCCTAGTTCAGCAGTTAGGGCACTGATCAGGGAGTCGGCCACATTCGTACATGATATACTGATTCATGACCAACACTGTAAAAAAGTCGATAAAAAGAATATTTCTGTTTTACCTGTATTTTGATTTACGCATTGCATTAGTTACGGAAAATTTTACGGAAATATAATTTTATTTTTATTAAAAAATAAAAACAGAAAATTTTCTGCCAGTACATTATTCAGTAATTTTACGGAAAATTCTTTTGACCCTTAAAATACAAACTAATGCAATGTAAAACACCTGTAAAAAAAACAATACAGAAAATTCCTTCATATTTATACAGTACATTGTGCCCTATTTTTACAGACTTTTTTTTACAGTGCAGTGTAGGAAGCTGGGGAGCTGATTGAGACACAACCAGAACGTTCACAGACAGCACGTTCTCTTTTGTCGCGCTTCAATGGTTTAAAAGCATTTGAATAAGAGCGTGCTCATATAATGTAACGCTAGTAAAAGGATGATAGAAAACCCCCCCGAATGCAGCGTTAATTGTGTTAAATATTTTGCATTAACAGCACTTATGAAAACTAAAGATAGCTACAAATAAATACTATTTTAGCATTACATCGATTTTGTGTAAAATGTCATAACCTTTGGCAGTCAGATCGCTAATGAAATGAATGTATTAAGAAGATGTTCAGGTTCATTCATCACTGAAAATGAAAGCATTGCACTATAGGATATGGGATGTATATTTTTAGTATGTGTAGTACGGTAGTATTCCATTCCGAGCAAGTGTACTGACTTCAAAAGTACAATTAAAAAATTAATGATTTTTTTAATTGTATTTTTTGCGTGGCAATTTAAATTCTTCAAAGTATTCCCCCCAAAAATAGCACCAATCCAAACGGGATTTCTAACACGAACCTAGTCTGAGACCAGGGCGGCGCACTCATTATTCAAGTTAATTACTTGTTTCGAAGGAGATCGGAGCCGAAATTCTGGTTTTCACGCTCTCTGTTAGGCAGAGAGGAGCCTGGGAGACGCAAACACAAAGCAAACCATCAGAAGTTTCCGTGTGCATTTCCTCGGCACATAAAAGGGATACCACAGCTGCCTCTTGAAACGTCAGGAGTGAGGAGTGGGCGGTAAATTCTCAGTGTGCTGATGTGTTTGTCCACTAGCCTGTGGTGCAGAGAGCGAGGCGTCTGCCGTGATGAGGTGCGCCTCACCTCGTCAATTTCTTGGGTTCGGAGAGAGGGGTTGGTGGGGGCAGGGGTTTGCTCGTGTTAGGCTCCAGCTGGTGAATGGGGGAGTTGGGAATGGGTTCGAGGCGGTTGGGCTGGGGCTGGCCGCTCCCTGTCCCCGAAGCCTCCACATTGGCCCTAAGATTGGCAGAGGTGCTGAATCGGGCGGCTGACTTGTCGTTCTTTCGCTTTTGCTACATGGGACGACAAGAAAGGCAAACAAAAAAGGAAGTTGGGAGAGCTTGATGCTCCATTTTCAAGAAGTTCTCTTGATCTCCTAATGACTGCTTCCTAACAAACGTCCCACTGAAAGTCAAGCTCGCAACACTCAGCAGAGGAAGCATCAGTCGCTCTCAGCCAATCAAATCAATGAGTCGAAAGAGATGTGTCAGAGGAAGAGGCTGTTGAAAATTTTGAAAGAAGAATGGCTTGGAAAGCAAAGAAGAACTGGATGTCTAAACAGGAAGAGAACGCGGAGGAACGAGAGACACTGACACTCACACGTCAACACACACACACACACATATATGCACATGTAATCACCGACACTTGGAAGTTATAGAACACAGATGAGGGCAACAGTGAAATATCTGGTGAAACAGAATGACATTGTTTAGACTGGGTCAGGAACTGCTGTGATGTATGAAACAAACATCATTTCCTCTTAAGCTCTGCAAAAATGAGATTTCCATAATCATTTCCTTACCCTCATGTTGTTTCAAACCCTTGAATAATGTACTGGTCTCTCTCTTTTATGCATTTGCAAGCTACAAAATTTAAATAAAATAATATTTAAATGTGTACTAAATGTGTTACAATATATCGTTGTACAATATTTCGCAATAAAAAATGCAACAATATGTATTGTGGATAGTAACCATATATATGTGTGTGTGTGTGTGTGTGTGTGTGTGTGTGTGTGTGTGTGTGTGTGTGTGTGTGTGTGTGTGTGTGTGTGTATTTTCACCCAAATGTCTTATTACTGTGTGAGAAAAAAAAGTTTACAAAAAATATATAATTGTGGCGAAGGGGGCGTGGTTCTGCGAGGTCTGCAGCGGGAGAGAGAGCTCAGAGCGGAGATGTATTAATGTATAATAATGCAATAGGGGGATATGTGTGGGTCCTGATAATGTCAAATGTCTTATGTTGCCAGTAAAAAGTGTCCCACATTGTTTTAAATATATCTAGTCAGTGACAGAGTGCGAGCATATTCATATAAAATAATTCTGTATTTTCAGCATCAGAATCATTAAAATTAGTCATCATTGTCCTGTGCATTGGGTTACCAGCACCAAGTCCCAGCCTATTCATTTCCACCCCCAGTATAAAACCAAATTTAGCATTTTAAAATCAACAGTACATTTTTTGTTAACCTATTACCATATGTCTTGGAGTATAGTGATAATATTGTATCGTGAGCTCAGTATCGTGATAAGTATCGAATCGTGACATGAAGGTATTGCTATTGTCCCCATTCATTGCAGTTGCATGGAATTAATCATTTGGAACCACATGAGGGTAAGTAAATGATGTCAGAATGTTCATTTTTGGGAGAACAAACCCTTTAATAAATGTGTGTGTGTGCCTGTGTGTGTCTGGGCATGCTCCCAGTGAACAGTGTTTCCAATGAACTCCAGTCTGGCATATCAGTTGTGTTGCCTTTAATTGCACCTTAGTAACACTGCATCCTAACCAGGCACAACACTTCTGCTTAAGTAGTTTTTTACGAAGCATATTTGATGTTTAACATACAGCTGTAGAACATCTCAGAACCTTTGAGATTTCACTGTTCAAAGTTTGGAACTCAGATTAGCAATGTACACTAATAATTTGTGTCATCCCAGGTTAGGATACAGTGAAAGAAATGACATTCAAGAGGAACTATCAAGCCCCACTGAGAAATGCATTGATCCCACAACACTGCTGTCATTTCCAAAACTTAGTGAACTGCCTCAATGTCTACTCTCTATACATTAGAAACGCATGTATGCACCAGTAAACATGAATGTTTCAATATCTTTGAGTTATGGCAAGCTATTTTTATTTATTTATTTTTATCAAAAGAGTGTATCCCATGCAAACAGCCAGCTTCCACACTAAAATGGAGCCTAATCAGATCACTAGGTTTTGGAACAGCAACTGTCATACTCAAACTAACCAAAGCTCCACACACAAGGACACAGTAGAGTACTAAAAGAAATCTTACCTTGACAAGAGGGTTAATGACACCAACATTGGGGTTTGTGTTGAATATTTTGTTGAAGTTGGTCTCTCTGTTTACAAGCTCCAGCTGGTAGAACTTTTTGTCATCCTGTAAAGAAAAGTAGATGCTGTCATGATTCTCATGGAGTACCATTTGTCATCTAATGGAGTGCAATAAATACACAAAGATGTTTTGAAAGCTTAAATATATGAATTAAAAAAAATTATATATAGATTTTTGTCTATATTGTCTATATTAACATTAAAACCTTGCCATGATTATAACATTATAATATGAAATATAAATGTATATATAAACAATGTTAATAAAAACAGGATCATTTGCATGTTCTCCCCAAAACCTACATTCCTCAAAATAATTATAAACTCTCATTATGGGCCCTATCATACACCTGGCACAATGCGACACCAAACATTTTCTGGTCCTCTTCGGTCAAAAATGACCAAAACATTTTATGCTTTGAATTTTTTAATTTTCTTGGTTCAGCGGAATGGGATGACACTTGGTGACCTTTGTTGCATTAGCTATGTGAACACACAACAAAATCATGGAGATGTTTCGGTTATGATAAAGGGTCGTAAAAAAATAGTCACACTTGTCACCTTCGCGGTCAAAAATGACCGACATAGGAATTGAATGTGAAATACGCAAAAACACAAAAACTCAGGGAATCTTTTGGTGGACACACACACATGAATATACATATTTTTGAAAATGTTTGAAACAAAATCAATAATTCAGCCACAATGCAGTAAAAACAACAACAAGGAAGAGGTTATACTCTAAAACATCAAGCGTTCAAAACAAATACAAGCACACTCAGACACACACACAAACCACAATAATATACACATACAAATGAACTGGTATGGCTGTTATTAATGTGGTAAAATTGAGCCAAAAGTCTCAAATAAGAGGTTAAAATCAGATCAGTTAAGCGGTAATAAAATATACCTCCTCATTTTTGTTACATTTTTATTGAATTTTGATGTTATATGTTCAAAATGTTCTCATCTGTGCCCAGGTTTGAATATAGTAAAACTCATGCAAAGAGTTCAAATCAACATAAAAAAATGAAGAAAGAAAAATCTAGACCTTGACAAAAAGTAGTCTTTGAGAATGTCTAAGTATAAATCCGGGGCGGCAGTGGCTCGTGTAGATTGTCTACAAACCGGAAGGTTGGTGGTTCGATCCCCGGTTCCACCTGACCAAGTGTCGAAGTGTCCTTGAGCAAGACACCTAACCCCAGCTGCTCCCGACGAGCTGGATGGCGCCTTACATGGCAGACACTGCCGTCGGTGTATGAATGAGAGAGTGAATGGGTGAATGTGAGGCAAGATGTAAAGCGCTTTGGATGGCAATAGGGTCTGTTAAAAACGCTATATAAATGCAGTCCATTTACCATCCAAATCCACAACTTAATAAAAATAAGTATTTATGCCTAAAAACACTACAGAATTCATAAGCCACTTTTTATAGTTATATAGGAACCTAGTGGTCATAACAGGGCATTACATTAGTTTTTATTTTTTTACTGCCAAAATTATGGAATATTGTTTTAATTGAAAATTCATAATATTTTTTTTTAATACATTTTGTATTATTTTCAATGGGGGAAAAATAGCTAATAAGAATTGTATAAATATTACATATTACCACAAAATACTCTCAAAATTCTAAATAATAATAAAAAAATATTATTGAACTAAAATAAATTTCATTTTTTTCCGGGGGAAGGGGGTTACATTTCAAGGCTTCCGTCACTTTTACATTTACATTTACATTTAAATTTACATTTATGCATTTAGCAGACGCTTTTATCCAAAGCGACTTACAACTCAGGAGTACAGGAAGCGATCCGTCAAGAAGAGGCAAAGAAAACGCAAATGGTGCCCTAAATACCAAGATTTGTATACTACTCAGAGTAGCAAAAAACAGAAAAGGGAAGAAGAAAAGAGAAATAGAGGAGGAAGAGGTTTTCCACCAACCAGGAACAATGAAAGAAAAAGTCCTGGAGAGGGATTTCATGCCTCTCTGTGATGGTACCACAAGCCTTTGCTCATTAGCGGAGCGAAGGCTTCTGGTGGGGGTGTAGACTCGTAGGAGTGAGCCGAAGTATGCGGGTGCCGAGCTTGTGGAAGATCCATAAGCAAGAGTCAGAGCTTTGAATTTGATCCGGGCAGCGAGTGGTAGCCAATGCAGAGAGATGAATAGAGGTGTGACATGAGCCATTTTGGGTTCATTGAATACAAGACGTGCCGCAGCGTTCTGGATCATTTGCAGCGGTTTGATTGCACAAGATGGAAGTCCAGCCAGAAGCGCATTGCAATAGTCAAGTCTAGAAATGACCAGGGCTTGGACAAGAAGCTGTGTTGCATGCTCTGTAAGGAACGGTCTGATTTTCCTGATGTTGTTTTGACCGGGAGGAGGACAAGTGTAACTCTAAAACGAAGAGGACCAGAGGGTTAAATATTAAAAATAAAAGGATGCCTCTATGGAGAAGCATTCAGTCTTTTCATTTGCAAATTGCACCATGTATATAGCGAATCCGCCATGGTGCAAGCGCAATAGGGTTTTAAAGGGAATGGGAGATGAGACTCAGATTAGTTTATTGCATGTTACCCCCCAAAACACAACCATGACTCTTAAAGAGACTAGGGACAACCCTTTTAGACCATGTGCTTGGCACGCTGACAATTTTTTAAGTCGTTAAACTAGCAAAAGTGGATTCGGACAAGCCCTAAGTGCACCTGGACCATGCGCTTTAGACCGTGGACTCAGATCGTTAAAATAGGGCCCTATACATAATGATTGACATCATCATTTAACTCCCATTTGACAATGATGTTTTTTTTCTTTCTTTCTTGACTTTCTTTATATCACATCCACTCTGTGACATTAAAAAAAGAAAAATATAACTACAAAACTTATATATTCTTCAATATCAAATCATATCCATGTTATTTTCATTTCAGCTTTGGTTCAGTTCAGCTAATAAATAAGGTGCTTTCAACTTCATCTGCGATGCATCACTGAATTGAAAAGTTTTTAATTGCAATGCATAAGAGAAATTCTCTGTTGAAAAGACCAGCACAGCTGGTGTAATTAAAGCAGGAGCTAGGGGGATTTTAATGCAGTCTAAATCGAAAAGATACAAGAAATAGATGCAATGGAACATTGTTTTAGGAATACAATTCATAGAGAACGCGGTGTGTGTAGAGCAGGATTCAGCTGGTGTTTTCAGCAGGATTGTCTGTCCTGTAATAGATCTTTCCCTCCAGTCTTGCGAGTCTCCGCTCATCTCAGCAGGATGTAGCAGGACGGAGCACCAGTGGGATACCTCGTCTTGTGTAACAAGATTCACGGCTGAGGAATTTCACAATAAAACCTGAGATACTGTGAATGAGCATGCCACACTTCTTAAAGTGCTCTTACCACCAGTTTCTTGACCAAAGATTCTCTCTCGGCCACCATGTCCTTCAGTTCGGCTATTGTTTGCAGATCTTCAGGCCTGCTCTCTCTGTTCCGGAATTTATCTTCTGTCCCCTCCAACCTGAGGAGCAAAGACAATTCTTTAAGATGAGGGTTTCTCTTCAACCTTAAAATGAGGGGATAACAATGTCTAAATGCCTGGTTTGTTGCATATTTTATTTTTTATATTATTTATTTAAATCTCTAGTTCAAGATGGTGGATGAGGCA
Source organism: Pseudorasbora parva (assembly GCF_024679245.1). NCBI lineage: Eukaryota > Metazoa > Chordata > Actinopteri > Cypriniformes > Gobionidae > Pseudorasbora > Pseudorasbora parva. The sequence goes on along the minus strand of NC_090186.1, from coordinate 37,894,707 downwards.
TGAGAAATGTTGATTATAGATGTACTTGCTTTTTAATCAACTCAAGAATCGACTATTTTACCCAATTATTGTGTTTTTATGCGTATTACAGTAGTGCAGCATTAGCGTAGCAACATGCTAATGAAAACTATTGAAATAGCATGCAGAGCTCAATGTGTGTGTTGAGTTGCTATATAGAGCACTTCAACTCGGTCACTTGGCAGCAAGACAGCTCACATGGTTCAGAAACGGAGCTATCAACCATCTCTCCAATTCTGTTTACAATCAGTCTGTCATCTGTTAGAGCTTGTGACTCATTACTGAGAGTGAAATTCGACTATTCTGACACTTTTAGCTCAGTTAGAAAGCAAAGCTGATGGCTTTGCACTTTGAACACAGAATTACTGAAACGCCATTGATCAGATCCTCTTGATGTTATTGGCATCTACGTCTCAGTGGATTGGTGTGACAGTTAAAATCATCCGAACCTTTGAACACACGTCTCTCAATAATTTTTTCATCACAGGAATTCTTGGATTATTGGTGTACCTCCACGTTTCTGTATCTTTCAAGGATGTTTCAAATTGTGTGCTGAATCTTTAATGGGCATGCAATGTGACTCTTCCCCAGAGGTATACAGTGTTGTTAAGATTGATGGCTGTTTTCATATGAAACCTTCCCTAAGGACTTTGCAGCTGCTTGTAATGATGAAACCGAGTCTGTTTCAGGAATGGTTTTAAACTGCTGCACATAGCGGACAACACTGCAGTTAACTATTATGGGCATGTTTATATATTCAGACTAAATAGGTTGTTATCCTGAGACAAGGAATCGGCACTGCTCTCTCAGGTTTGCCCTCTCCTGTCCTAAGAACAATTTTTAAATCAGTCTATCTATCTATCTATCTATCTATCTATCTATCTATCTATCTATCTATCTATCTATCTATCTATCTATCTATCTATCTATCTATCTATCTATCTATCTATCTATCTATCTATCTATCTATCTATCTATCTATCTATCTATCTATCTATCTATCTATCTATCTATCTATCTATCCATACAAACTATCCATCTATCTATCTATCTATCTGTCAGTCCGTCCGTCCAGCCAGCCAACCAGCCATCCAGCCAGCCAGCCATCCAGCCAGCCATCCAGCCAGCCAGCCAGCCAGCCAGCCATCCATCCATCCATCCATCCAGCCATCCATCCAGCCATCCATCCATCCATCCATCCACCCACCCACCCATCTAGCCAGCCAGCCATCAAATTGTCCATCCATCCATCCATCCATCCATCCATCCATCCATCCATCCATCCATCCATCCATCCATCCATCCATCCATCCATCCATCCATCCGTCCGTCCGTCCGTCCGTCCGTCCGTCCGTCCGTCCGTCCGTCCCCTCAAATAATGCCCTATTTAGGGTATAGGGGGCGATTTCAGATTCAGCCATACACGTTTTGAAGACACTTTTATCCTCAGCAGTCTGAGGTAAGGGCACTGAAAATAAATGAACCAATTTCTCTCGCTGAAGTTCAGACAATGTATACATTTTTCTTCTTTTTTCTTGAACTAGGAATTTTTATGCTTCCGCTCCGTCTTTAAGATCAACTCAGCTCAGACTTTTGACATGCTATTTGAGGTTACTTACGTTTTTCTGGATTAAAAGGAACAGTTGAAATAAAGAGATAAAATGTTTCTTGTTCTTTTTCATTTTCCAACACTGGTGGCACTTTATTTTTGCCTGTTTGTCTTTCTGGATGATATTGCTAATAATGTTTTACCAGTGCAATTTGAAGCACAGAGAGAGCAGAGTTGAAGAATAGATACATTTAGTTAGGTAGAGACTATACATGTGAATGAACATAAAATGATATTATGAGATTTCTGTTTTGTTTTGTTGTTTTTTTAACCAGGGGGGTTTGTGTTCATTGATTGTTACTGTTTATCTCAGTTCAGCAGAAAAAAACACTTTAGTTGTAATGTTGAAATTAATGTTATTCAGTGCAGATTTAGAGATGAAGGTATTTTTTTCATTCATCATATTTTTGTCAGGCATGGTTGCTGGTTGAATTTAGATATTTTGTACCAAAGCAACTTCTCACCTGCTTTAACAATATGAAAATAAATACTTATGAGAACATATTATATTTTGTTATTATAAAAGAATTATAAAAGATATTATAAAAGAAATACTTTTTTTAAAATGTTTTATCTACACTAATTTCTTTCATCTGGCAAAAAAACATCAGTTCATGTTTTTAGGTATATAATTGTCTGGACCTTGGCCGGTAAGGAGGGTTCATTTACTGGAACCCAAGGAATTTTAGTTGAAGACCCCTGCTCTATTCTTTTATCTATCTATCTATATATCCATATATCCTTCCATCCATCCATCCATTCATCTATCTTTATATTTATCCAGCTATCCATCAAATTGTCTATCTATATATCCATCCATCCATTCTTCCTTCTCTCACCATCCATCCATCCATCCATCCATCCATCCATCCATCCATCCATCCATCCATCCATCCATCCATCCATCCATCCATCCATCCATCCATCCATCCATCCATCAATCTTGAAAACAAAACTATACATTTCCAAACACATAATAGCAGTTCACCGAATGGGCCTTCCAGTTCTCAACAAGACTCACATTTTCACATTTAAAATGACAGCAGCAAAACCCAGCGCATGCAGCCTGCAAAGTGCACTCGAGTGGTTAGAGTAAGAGTAGTGAAGCCCATGGACTGCACATGAGGATCCCCGCACACATGAAATATTCATGAGGCTTAAATAGGTTGAAATTTGAAACTGGTTGGAGAACTCGGTTTGGGGAAACTCAGCTGTCATAATAATTAATTGCACAGAGGACAGGACTGTCATTTCAATAGGTTTGTGTTATGTTTAATTAGCTGGCTGTGTATCTCTGCTCTTCAGGGACACCTCGAGATGGCACACTCAGGAAATGCTGAGGGATACATGTTCTGACTGCTTCACACGAGACCCCATTCTGTTCAGTCACACATTGACTGCATGCTTCTCACACTAAAAATATTTGTACGAGGCACATTTTTAAAGTATAATTTAAAGGAATAGTTCACCTTAAAATAATTTAACTAGTTTGACTTGTCTGAGAAACTATATAAAATGTCTTTTATGCGATTTTCAAATATTTTCCCTCTTTAAATCAAAGATTGGAATATGTCATTCATCTCAGAGCTGGTTGGTTTGATTCATGGTTTTAGAGCTCTTTATTAAATAATTTCTAAAAATCTCTATGAACAAAATGAACAAGAAACATAGAAGCAAGGCTGCTGAAAAAGTGTGTGTCATGGTTTTGATTTATTAGCACACGGATCACTTCCTTTGATTCCTCTGTTACATTAAACTTTCCTCCAGAGCAGTGTTTATTTCTGTGCTCTGACACAAATATTCAGCCTGAGTAAATAATATTCATAAAGCACTGCTTGATGTCAGTAGAGTCATTTTCAAAACACACTTCCTGCTATGTACAATTGACTTTTTTAGAAAATGTTCGCTTCTGAACAAACAAAATCTTTTTTTTCTTCTTTTTTTTGACAATCAAGTCAGTAAAAAGACTTTAAAAATAATAATTCATTTAAATCTAATTTTAGTAGTGAAATTTTATTTTGTTTTCCCAAATATTTATTCTTGAAGTATCAAAAGAATCTTTTTAATGAAATTTAAACTGGATTCGCTAAGAGGATTCAAAACCACTAGACATAGGAATCATTAAAAATTGAACAAATTTAATTCTGCAGATGAAATGTACTCATTTGTGTTTAGCATATTCTAACTTGGTGCATCAGGATCAGGCACCAAATAGACTCGTTAACTAATTACAATTTGGCATTTAATAATGGCTTAAAGTTATAGTTCACCCTAAAAATGAAAATCAGCCCATAATCACTCACCCTCAAGACACCCTAGGTGTAAATGACACTCTTCTGTCAGATAAATACAATCAGAGTTATATTAAAATATATAATATCCTGGCTCTTCCAAGCTTTATAATAGCAGTGAATGGTAGCCCAAAATTTGAAGAACAAAAAAATGCATCATCCATTATAAAATAATCCACAAAGGTCTGGGTGTGTTAATAAAGGCCTTCTAAAGGTAATTGTGAGAAAATATACATATTTAACAATTTATAAAGTAAAATATATAGCTTCAGGTGGACCGTCTGCATTCAATCTATGCAGAAAGTGTAACGCCTCTCGCTGTTCAAAACACTCACACTACGTCCAACTTCATTGTCACGCCAGTCACACTTTTTTCGTTAGATGAATATGGAAGGTGGTCTGCCGGAAGCTAGATATTTCACTTTATAAAGTTTTAAATATGAATATTATTCTTACAAAAACCCACAGATTCGCTTCAGAAGGACTTTATTAACCCCATGTGTGTGGATTCATTTTACAATGGATGGATAGACTTTTTTGAGCTTCAAATTTTAGAATGCCATTCGCTGCCATTATCATGATTGGAAGAGCCAGGACATTTTTTTATATATAACTCTGATTGTATTCATCTGAAAGAAGAATATCATATACACCTAGGATGGCTTAAAGGGTTAGTTCACCTAAAAATTAAATTGATGTCATTAATGACTCACCCTAATGTAAGCTTTACTATGTAATGTCACCACACCCGTAAGACCTCCATTCATCATCAGAACACAGTTTAAGATATTTTATATTTAGTCCAACAGCGTATTCACACTATACTGTCCATGTCCAGAAAGGGAATAAAAACATCATCAGAGTAGTCCATATGTGACATCAGTTAGTTAATTAGAATCTCTTGAAGCATCGAAAATACATTTTGGTCTAAAAATATCAAAAACTATGATTTTATTCAGCATTGTCTTCTCTTCCAGTTTGGGTTTCAATCCTCAAATAAAGATTCGAACGGTCATGAATTAGCGGATTGATTCATGAGTCGGATGATGTTTTGATTCCCTTTCTGGACATGGACAGTATAGTGTGAATACGCTGTTGGATTAAATATAAATATCTTAAACTGTGTTCTGATGATGAACGGAGGTCTTACGGGTGTGGAACATTAGGGTGAGTCATTAATGACATCAATTTCATTTTTGGGTGACCTAACACTTTAAGAAAAATCATTGGTTGAATTCCACAACTGTAAGGCGCTTTGGACAAAAGCATCTTCTAAATTAGGGCTGTGCAATATATCGAAATTATCAAAATATCGCAAATGTGCATATCACAATATGCATATCATAACAGCATGCAGCATCTGAATGATAATATAAGGCTAAAATAATAGTAAATCATGGGATAGTTTTCATTTTTGAAAATCACAAAATCACAAACTGTTCTCATGAACAACTCTATAGCATGAGCCGACAGTCCAACTAACAACATATTACAATTATGACAAGATTGGAGATAGCGATCAAACTGTTCTCATGAACAACTCTATAGCACGAGCTGACAGTCCAGCTAATGACATATTACAATTATGACTGGATAAGGGTTATATAGATCATGAAAAGAGTAAGCAAACATATATTAGGAGTATAGTATCTTACTTGTCAGAGACATTGTGAGCTGATGCTTGAAGCACACAGGGAGGAGATTTAGACGCTCCATACGGTGTGGAAATGAACGGGTCTTTATCATCGCTGAAGTGATCCACAATACGATCGCAAACGGACAAACAAGCGAACATGACACAAGAGCATAGTCAAGCAGCATATAATAGGCTAGTTCTCGGCTAATGTCCGTCATGTGTGACTCGTGTGTTTTGAATAATGACGTGCACAGAGCGAGAGCGAGCGCTCTTCTCACCATCAATAGTAGACACGCCCAATAGTTGCCTGCTGATTGGCTACAAGTTTGTTATTCCACTCGGCCAGTGTCCTTTTTCTAAAACGGTTTTGAAATAACACTTACCCCACTTTTAATAGCCTTTGTAAAAAAAACACAACAACAAAAATCCTTTCCACAGACAGATACATTATTAATTAAAAACACTTGGATTTAAATGAACCTCATATTTTGCATGAGGAATGTTGTCTTTGTTGAATTCAGATATGTTTCCCTTTTATTTTGTATGGTTTAGGGCCATGTCATGACACACACTTCCAGAATCGAAATGATTCATTATCATTCTGAGCTGAGAACACTGAACTATTTTTACCACCAGCTGTTCAATAGTTCAATAGCTGGATTTTTTGGTGCTCTTGTTCAAGTAAACCTAAATTAGGTCACCTCTGACAACAACATCGTTCCTCTACAACCCTGCCAACTTTCTATATTTATACACATGCACACCTACCCACTGTTCATACAGGCAAACCAAAAATTATTCAGACACCAGCTATTTTTCTTTACTAGTGGTTGCAGGACACTATATTTCATTTATGTAAGTGAGGATAGCGAAATAAAGTCAACTGTGACATACTATACCCAAAAGTTATTCATACAGTGGACTACTGGTACAATTTATAAAAATTTGGGTCCAAAATTCAGACTCTTTGACCTGACTATGTTTTGCTTCTGTTTTTTTTCTTTTTTCTTTAATTGCTTATTAATATCCCACAGACTGAACAAAATTCAGCATTGCTTGGTAATTGGTTGACCTAAATTGATATTATCTTTTAGTGATTCAAATTCATAAAACATCTCCATCATTCAAACTCTGTACATAAAATGTAGCGATATATACCGATATACACACACCTAAAGGATTATTAGGAACACCATACTAATACTGTGTTTGACCCCTTTCGCCTTCAGAACTGCCTTAATTCTACGTGGCATTGATTCAATATGCTGAAAGCATTTTTTTAGAAATGTTGGCTAATATTGATAGGATAGCATCTTACAGTTGATGGAGATTTGTGGGATACACATCGAGGACACGAAGCTCTCGTTCCACCATATCCCAAAGATGCTCTATTGGGTTGAGATCTGGTGACTGTGGGGGCCATTTTAGTACAGTGAACTCATTGTCATGTTCAAGAAACCAATTTGAAATGATTTGAGCTTTGTGACATGGTGCATTATCCTGCTGTAAGTAGCAATCAGAGGATGTGTACATGGTGGTCATAAAGGGATGGACATGGTCAGAAACAATGCTCAGGTAGGCCGTGGCATTTAAACAATGCCCAATTGGCACTAAAGGGTTATTTATTTATATAATATTTATATTTAGGGATATATTAAGTTATTTATATATATATATATATATAAATGGCTCATTGAGCGGGACAAGAAACCAAGTGTTTATTGTTCACTAGACTTATGTTCTGGATCAGTCGGTTTCACAAATTAACCAATTAACGCTATTTGGGAAGCAGTCGATTGAAAATAATCAGCTCAAAAGATTAGCTCACAAAACAACAAATGTTTTTGCGCACAAAAAACATTCTTGTCATTTCATAAAATTAAGGTTTAACCACTAGAATCACATGGACGATTTTAACGACGCCTTTCCTACCTTTCTGGGCCTTGGAAGTGATTAAATAGCTGTCTATGGATGTGTCAGAGAGCTCTCGGATTTCATCAGAAAGATCTTCATTTGTGTTCTGAAGATGAATGAACGGTTTTGGAACGAAATGCAGGTGAGAAATTAATGGCAGAATTTTCATTTTTGGCTGAACTAACCCTGTAACTGTACTAACCCTGTAACTAAACCCTGTAAAAGTGTTTCATAGCAGACACCGAGCGAATGCGGAGTAATTTCAACATAACTTTCAACGATGATTGTTTTGACCAAGTAAAACAGTGCTGCATTAATTATCCTCAAGTGCGAAATTACTACTTATACTGATCCATAAATAAAGTGAATTTAAGTGAAGTGAAGTTCAGGGCTCACGGCCATGCCCTGCTTCATCCAATAGGAACGTTAATAAACCTTCAATACATTAGCTCATCAATGAACATTATTTCATATAAGAACATTATTCCATCGGCTGTGGAGGTGAAGACGACAGTTTACATGAATTCACACTCATTCATGGCGCCATCAAGCTATGCCTTTGTTATAGTTTAGAATAAGTGGATCTATAGCAGCGAAACTTATGTACTGTGCCTTTAAGAACTTTTCACTGAACGTTTCTTTGGGGAACCCGGAATGATTCTAAGACATTGATGCAAATACCTCTTCCTTTTGGAACCTTTGTTGGATTCCATTTTTCTAAGAGTGTGGACCGCTTCCTCATATGCACAACGTCCTGCTTCTCAGAACACATCCAAAAAATACACATAAACAACATGTTTTGTAGCTAAAGGCATCTGCTTGTCTTATCTGAACTATCTCGACAGGGTCGTCTGTTCTGCTCTCCGTTCTTGCAAGATATATTTCTAGATATCTTGTTTTTCTCCCTTGCAGCATCTCTTCAGAAACACTGTCCTCATCTTTCACTCTCTGCCAACCCCTTTGAGTCCACATCATAGTATGGTGTCCTTTAGTTAGCATTCAAGCGGTTTCATGGCATGTCATCAAACAACCACTTCCATCCCCCAAAATACACATACTGTACATATTATATGAAAAGTCTTTCGCGGTGCATCAACTCACAGGATCTGCAGGGCAGAGATCTTGTCCTTCAGCAGTTCCTGGGCCTTGTTGAAGTCTGACAGCATGTTCTGTGTATCTCTGTGGTGGAGAGCGTTCAGCTCGGCCATCTCCCGCTCATGTTTCTTACACAGGTCCTGCTCATGAGCTCTGAGAAGAGAACACACACATACTCACTCTAACCTCACAGGGCTGCAACTGCACATATTACACATCTTTTACGCATAATAAAGCACAGCAGGAAGGTTTTGGAAGTAAAAGTCCAATTCATTTCACCCAGAGAGAAATAGATTTGAGACAGAAACCCTAAGATGTCTCCATAAGTCCATGAAACTCTCTCTAAACTACGAAACTACTGAAGATAACAACATTTGCATACATTATATGGCTTGTTAAATACATTGTATTTTAGACTTCTAATCAGTGACAATCAATAGTTTGAATTTGTATTGTTTCATATTAAATTCAGACTCATAATCAGTGAATCCAATAACTTAGTTACTTAGTAACGCGTTACTCTAATCACACTACTTTTTTCCAGTAATGAGTAATCTAAAGATTTACTATTTCCAAACCAGTAATCAGATTAAAGTAATGTAAAGTAAAATTTCTTCTTTCATCTTGCGTCTCAGGGAGAGTATTTTATCAGGAAATATTTTTCAATTTCAACTTAAAATGTCAGGAGATACACAGTTGACATTACTGTTAAAAATGCACTTCTAATAAAGTGAGTGTTGGCAAAAACTGCTGTCATTTCTATGTTGAGGCGGCAGCGGTATTGTTGGCAACTGCTGAATGTAACTAATAAAGTAACTTGTAATCTTACTTAGTTACTTTTAAAGTCACTTTAAAGTCACTTTTCATAGGAGTAATCAGTAATCAGATTACTTTTTCAAAGTAACTGTGGCAACACTTTTCATAATGCTTTATGAAAGATGACTACATAAAAATAAAAATAAACTAAACAAAATATTAACTTTGCATCTGGTTTTCCAGTAAAACTTCTAAACATCCTTTTAAAAAAAAGGGTAGGCAGAGGCCACTTGTGATTTTAGAGGGCAGGACACACATTAACATTTGTCTTACCAGTAGTTAAAGAGCCATCAGCATTTACTCACCCCCATGTCTTTCCAAATATGAGTGATGTTGAAGAGACAAGAAATTTTGAGAATTGCGGGGGGTCTCTGTGATAGTCGCTCATGAACGGTTATTTTGGTGCATTGGTCATAATTTATCTTCGGCTGCATTATAATGACTTTCTAATTTGAAATATGATCAAAGATTGCAGATTCTGAGAAATTAGCTATTGAAAAATTATATTTTAACTACCAGTGTGTTTAAATGAACGCAATGAATGGAATTCAAAGTCGTCAAGACAGGAAACTGAATCACAGATACGTATGGGTGAAGTTACACACAACACAAGGTGTATAAAGAGAGCTTATTTCATCTATAATCAAGTGCGTAGCAACCATTACAGCCTGCATTTTGCAACTATTTGCAAACACATACAGAGGGACAAATCATTCATAAGCGGCCATCACTACTTGGGTGCGGTTTTGCTTCTCTGCATTGGTTATTGTTATGACACAATACATTATTCTTTTCATCACATACTGCTGCAGCAAAAACTGCACATTACAACCAGTCTTAGAAAATAGTTTGGTGCGATACGATTTCAAATTTAGGGGGCCAATCTTGTGGACACTCCCCCCACCCCCACCCCCAACCCTGATTAAAACAGTACTGTATATTAAACTTATATAAAGATATTAAAGGGACAGTTCACCCAAAAATGAAAATTCTGTCATCATTTACTCACCCTCAAGGTTGTCCAAACCTGTATGAGTTTCTTTCTTCTGCTGAACACAAAAGAAGATATTTTGAAAAAAAAAAAACGGTTGCCGTTTACCCCATTTACTTCCATACATTTTTTCCCCCCCATACTATGAAATTCAATGGCGTACATCAACTGTTTGACTACCAACATTCTTCAAATTATCTTCTTTTGTGTTCAGCAGAAGAAAGAAACTCATACAGGTTTGGAACAACTTGAGGGGGTGTTTTTGGGTGAACTGTCCCTTTAAGACTTATTTTAGGAGAACATGGGCCCTGTCATACACCCGGCGCAGTACTTTTTGTGTTGTTTCAAGGGCGAGTTAACAACACAACAGCACAACGTGTACACTCTGCTTATTACACACATTCATATTTTGCCTCGTTCTAAACATAAATCTCCCTACATTGTATAAAAACTATTTGCCAACAGGGTAAGAAAAATAAACGGTCACACTTTAGATTAGGGTCCAGTTCTCACTATTAATAACTATAACTACGACTTTTGTCTCAATAAACTCCTAATTACTGCTTATTAAAAGTTAGTAAGGTAGTTGTTAAGTTTAGGCATAAGTTGGATTAAGGATGTAGAATATGGTCACGCAGAATAATGCATTAATGTGTGCCAATATACTATTAATATACACATTAATAAGCAACTTTTAATAGTGAGAATTTGACCCTTAACTAAAGTGTTACCAAATAAAGATGTTTAAAACATTTTGGAGGACTAGTTTTAGAAAATATATTTTTCAATGTAATTAATTTCCTCCAAAAATAAAGTTAATGTCTTTTATCTGATTTTTAAATATTTTCCCTCTTTAAATCAAAGGTTGCAATATTGTCACTCATTTCAGAGCTGGTTGGTTTGATTCATGGGTTAGAGCTACTTATTAAATAATTTCTAGAAATCTCTATGACAAAAAAAAAAAAAGAAGAAAAATGGAAGCAATGCTGAAAAAGTGTGTGTCATGGTTTTGATTTATTAGCACACGGATCACTTCCTTTGATTCCTCAGTTACATTAAACTTTCCTCCAGAGCAGTGTTTATTTCTGTGCTCTGACACAAATATTCAGCCTGAGAAAAATAATATTCACAAAGCACTGCGTGATGTCAGCAATGTCATTTTCAAAAGACAACACACTTCCTGCTACGTATTAATTTGTATTTTAGGACATGTTCATTTTTCTCTTGACTTGTATCCAAAGCACATTCTCTACAATACAGCCACACACTGTGATGGCTTCACATAAGGAGCAATAAAGCAGGATCTCCTCTCGGTAAATGATACGCCTTTGGGAAATGACACTGCAATTCATTTGCTGCTTTTATCTCAGGACCTGGATATGCCAGTCAATCAATCAATCAATAATTTATTTATATAGCGCCTTACAGCAGCCAAAAGGTGCACAAGGCGCTTTCCAGAACAAACATCAAACAACAACATAAAGACAAATACAAACAAACAAGAACAAGACTAAAAGTCAAAAGCTTGATTAAAAAAGTGTGTTTTCAGATGTGCTTTGAAAATACTCAGCACCGTGATGTTTCGAAGGTGCACAGGGAGTGCATTCCACAACTTAGGTCCTAGAACACTAAATGATCGGCCTCCAAACTTTTTATACCTGTATGTTGTGGTAACCAGAGAAATTTGATCAGAGGAACGGAGTGTCCTGGCTGGCTGATATATTTTTACTAGTTCAGTGAGGTATACTGGGGCCGAACCATGGATGGCCTTAAACACAAACAATAGGATTTTATACTCCACCCTAAACTGCACTGGGAGCCAGTGAAGCGAGCGGAGGACAGGGGTGATGTGTGACCGTTTAGATGTGTTAGAGAGAAGACGTGCGGCAGCGTTTTGTACCAGTTGAAGGCGACTGATAAGAGATGTATTTAGTCCAGTGTAGAGTGTTACATAATTGAAAGTGAAACGAGTCTTGAATTAAAATGTGTGTTAGTAAAAAATCACATCTCAAAACCGCCGCTATGTATAATTAAATGCACTTTACTTATTAATAAAAGAGTGAAATATTAGTAGCACTGACTGAATAAAAATAATGGCTGTGATGAGTTTTTTTAATCCACCTTCTTTGTGTTTTCTTCCCTTTAAATTACTACAAAAGACAAACACCATTAAAAAGAGCCTGACAACAACAAAAGAACTGTGAGCAAAATGACAGATAAATCCTGACTTTCTAGTCGAGAACGTGCGTTGTTTTTACCTTTTATTCTTTATTTTTCACTTGCCACCCCAATCTGGTTGAAAATAATTGAATTTCCATCTCTTTCATCATCACCAAAGAGTCTTGTCACATTCAGCCAAAGTAAAATGTAACAGTTGTTTAAAGGCCCATTGAAGGCCCACATAATTTACACTGAAACGGGAAGACAGGGCAGGACATATCAAAAAGCTCCTCCCCTTTTTAAAATAGCCAATGGCGTTTAGTTTATAATTACAGCTCTGCCAGAGCCGTTAAGCTCACAAAAGCCACAGTTTCCACCTAATCTCTAACTGTGGCTCCTCCTAATATCCTCCATATTGCTTTAAAATATATAATTTGGAGCAGAATTCGAATGGGTCTGATATGTTTTCTGGCATATGCGACACATGCATATGATCCACTCTGTGGATTAAAGCTAAACTTCATTCGCCCCAATAGAAAGAATATTTAAACTGTCTGAATTGTTCCTTTTACCATTTATAGTGCACTATGCCATTTACCATTTAGAAAAAGTAAATGCATGCAGGTTCAGCATTTATTTATAAAGCAGGGGCGGGACACTTCAGAGTCTAGAGATCATTTGATTGGACAGAAGATCTGAATATATCTTCTAATGTGAATCAAATTTTGTGAATTTTGTCAGTTTTGGAGCCCACTAGTGTGATATTACAGTGAACTAGATTGCCATGTTCACTTTTACTTTCACTTTTAACTGAAAGGAAAGGTTTAATTAACGACGGAAAAGGAAATGGAGGCAAAGGTCTATTTAAGCAGGTAGAAGGTCCGCGAGCTTTTCTCTTCCTTCATGAAAGTGTATGCACACTATACTGTCCATGTCCCGAAAGGTAATAAAAAAATCATCAAAGTAGTCCATATGTGACATCAGTTAGTTAATTAGAATCTCTTGAAGCATCGAAAATACATTTTGGTCAAAAAATAACACAAACTATGACTTTATTTAATTACCTTTCGGAACATGGACAGTATAGTGTGCATACACTTTCATGAAGGAAGAGAAAAGCTCTCCGACTAAATATAAAATATCTTAAACTGTGTCCTGAAGATGAACGGAGGTCTTACGGGTGTGGAACAACATTAGGGTGAGTCATTAATGACATCAATTTCATTTTTGGGTGAACTAACCCTTTAAGGATTGTGAATGGTCTCCACTGAAAAACACTCTAAAAATAAAGGTTCCAGAGGGTGTTTTTTGCAACAATGCCATAGAAGAACAATTTTTGTTGCCATAAAGAACATTTCAGAGAACACTTAGAACACTATTCTAAACAACATTTTCCACTATTAAGAACCTTTTGGGAAATGGAAAGGCTCCATTTATATTATGCTTCATGGAATCTTAGATGCCAATAAAGAACCTTTATTTTTAAAGGGTCATGAAACCCCCCTGCTGCAGCAGTGTTTTTTCACACCTTCGATTTGAAAAAGCTTGTTAAAAGGGGAGTGGTCGACTGTGAAAAGGTGGGATGGTATTGTGTGGAAAGAGGGAAAGTTTGCATAAATAGGGGAGTGTCAGTAGGTGCATTAAGATTAGCGATACTAACAGCAGCAGTTACAGCGGTTCTGAGACATGTTCTTGGTTCACGTTGGCATTGTTTACCACAGTGAGATTAAATGAGGGATGAGTACAGCGAATGAGAGAGCTATGAGTGGCGTGCAGCAGAGATCGCAAATCATTCAGCTCTTCAAAGTTCAAACCAGCATAATTCAGTGAATAATGAAAATAAATGTTATTCTGCATGACGAAATATTTTGCAAATGTGATAAAACTATATTTGTCCAAATATGCACGCTGTTTGGCAAGATGAACAACGCGCCGACGTGATAAGAGAACGTGAACCACCCAACATGCAATGTGACAGAGATGTGTAATTCTAGATCGGGGTAAAAGGGAAGGGGTTTGAGGCAAGTCTCGACTGCGCATCTGAAGCGCTGGGTTGCCGTGACGATCCGCGCTGTCTATCACTCGGCAGCTAAATCTATATGTCCAAATATGCACACTGTTTCACTAAGACCCCGAAGACATGCGGTTTAGTGCATGGCTGTGACGACAAATAAAACGGAGAGGACGTGGCTTTTGTTCATTAGCCTACAGATTACAGATTGGTTATTTTGCACTTCTGACATAGATAGTCAACGCTTGCAGGTTCGGCGTGCGAATCGATTCCTCAGGTGAATTTTACTTTACCGAGCCTTTGTAGCAAAGGCTTCCACAGACGGCGCCGGTTACAGCTCGCTCGGCGCCCTTTACGTTATTTCGTATCAGCACAACGCCTAGCTTTCCTCCGTGACTTTTCCACACGCTGCTTCCAAAACTTCCCCACCATATCTCTACAATAAAGATGTAAGACGAGCCTGACAGAAGTGACTGTCTCATGCATATTAACTAAATTATCTTGTATGCATACTACAGCGCAGGGATTGGACTGAATGAGCTTTATGTCATGAATATATATCGAGGAGCGGTCGACGTCAGCATGTGCCCAGCAGCCCATACTTGGGCCGAAAAGGCCGCGCCGACGTCAGCATTTGTGACGTTGCTCCGACTAAGCTTTTCAAACCGGAAGACAGAAATCGCTCTGAAAAATGCAAAAATAACTATTTTCACATATGGATACCATTAATGAGTACCCTTAGTGTTTTCAATGATGTGCAGCCTATACATATCTGTTTACATCTCAAAAAAAGTGTTTTGGGGTTTCATGACCCTTTAAGAGTGAAGGAGGACCCCATGAAAACAGAAACTCACCTGATCTGCTGATTGGCCTCGCTACGGATCTTCAAAACCTCTTTGCCCTTGAGTTCCAGCTCCTTGGTCAAAGTGCTGATGTTCTCGTTCAGGGTGTGGATCTCGTGGTCCAGATCTGCGATGTGCTTCTTCCTGCGACTGACCTCGTCCTGCAGTTCCGCGATGCGACTCAGCAGCTCACGTTCCTGCAAACACCCGAGCATGGAAGGTAAACCGAGGCCACGATAAAAGCCAGACTGACCTCACTTGAGAATGCCATGTGTTATATAAGACTGTGATGGCTTCATCTGTAGCAAAGGCTCTCCCAGAAACATCTCAATCCAGACACACATTCGGGTCCTGCAGATGCTATTTTCACTTCGCACTTTGAGACTATGTTGAGATCTAATATTGATGGCACATCTCTCTCTGTTTCCCCTTCCTTATCTAATATATGAATAGTTTTGTTATGAATAAATAAAAGGTGGGAGCAGGATTATTTTTAGCATGGATGTTTTAGCGCTACAGTTTCATCTCTTGAGGGATGTCAGAAGCTAATGGGCCTTGAGTTCTAAAGTTACTGAGGAACAACTTTTGTCAACTTTTTGAAGCATGAAGTAATTTAGAATTAAGAAATCTGTTTGGAAATGAGTGAGGAAACTACAGAAATACATTGCAGAGGAGAGATGATGCATGAGATGAATCATCAGAGATGATTTATGACTTTGAATCTCTGAATATAACACAAATTACCACTAGTCTTAGTACTGCTCATTCCACAGTAAGAAAACAAATAAATAATACAATTCTCAGAGGTTTTTTGTCCAAAGAAGCCATGTTTGTAGAATTGCATTATTGTAGAATTCGTAGAATTGTATTATTTAAACGGTTCCATGAGCATTTTCCCCCTTCTCGCTGACCTTTACAATTAAACAGGCTGTTTTGTTACTTACTTTTAAGGCTTCTATATGCATATGATGTTATGATTGGCTAAACATTCTGCAGGCAAAATGACTAACAATAAACCTGATTTTTCTGAATACTAAATAGGCACTGATGTTTTCCATGTCATGGAATCCATTAAAAGCAATTGTTTTTGACTTAACCAGTAAACGGAGACACCCTCAACATATTTTCACATGTATGAACCTAACTTTTTATATACTTTCTACTAAGAGGTTACAAATTAGAGCCTGGGACTCTTAAATTACCCACAGATAAAAAAATTTAAACACACATTTGTGTTACTATTTTCAATAAATAAATCGTTAAAATGAAGATTAAAGGAAATGTAATAACTACATGAAATGAAATAAATACATAGAAGAAAATGAATTATTAAATAACAAATAAAGTGAAATAACATTAAATAAAACTAACTAACTAACTAAATAAATATTTGAAGCAATTGAAATCCATAGAAGGAGGGAAAAATACTATGGAAGTCAGTGGCTACCGTCAACTGTCTGGTTACAACATTCTTCAAAATAAAACCTCATATAGGTTTGAAACAACATGAGAGTGAGTAAATGATGACAACATTTTAAGTTTTTGGGTGAGCTGTCCCTTTAAGGGAAGCAAAGACATTTGCATTTACAATAGCTAATGTTCTGTTAGATAACAAATGATCCAACTTAATAGTTCTCACTTTACAAAATATCACATTTGTGCCTCTAATGTTTAAAAAAGGTAGCATGACACCAAACTTCATAGAGATTGCAACAAAGGCAGTCTCTACACTGTAATACTGGATACACAGCCGTATACTTCAGACTCCAGTACAACCCGGGTTAGATTAATTAGATGTCTCAGTCTGTAGATTGTCTCAGCCAATTTTCCACTCCACTGATACTTTGACTTTTAAAGGCTTCGTTCACAGGAAGTAGAAGAAACCGTATAGATAATACAACTGAGCCAATTTCCGGTTTTATGTGGTTAATGGCTCTTGCTTAATCAAATTACAATCTGCTCATCCAACGTTGAATGTCTGTAAATATCATTTCACACAACAATTAGCTTAATAATGGCATCAGTATGTGTGGCACAGAAAACCTGTGGCCCAGAGGGGCTTCCTCCGGGGCTGAGTTATGTGATAAAGGATGCCAATGTCAGCAAGTAAAGTAGTAAATAGCAAACATTTGTATTAAAAATAATCTGTGTGTATTCCTGGCAAAAAATAAAAATAAATAAAAATAAAATTATAACTTATATTTACTTGCATAATTACAAATGTAAAACAACCATTGAGGACGACCATGAAAAACCCTGAAAGAGCATTTCTTAATATCTCCAAACCACAACAGATGGTTCATCTTGAAAATGAAGCATAAAACTGCACGCAAACATCTAAGAAAATCGGTCCAAACAGTAAAACTCTGAATCTATGCCAAGCTCTCTCGCTCTGCCCATTTCACCCTCAGCAATGATATTAGGCGTTAGAGCAGTCCATTTTGATAAGATATAAGTATAAGTATAAGTGTGTGTTGTGGCTTCACAAATTCTCAGCTGCATACCTCTCCTCTGACCTCTAGCATCAACAAGCCATTTTCGCCCACAGGGCTGCCATATACTAGATGTTTTTCCCTTTTCACACCATTCTTTGTAAACTCTAGAAATGGTTGTGCGTGAAAATCCCAGGAACTGAGCAGATTGTGAAATACTTAGACCGGCCCGTCTGGCACCAACAACCATGCCAAGCTCAAAATATCTTAAAATCACCTTTCTTTCCCATTCTGACATTCAGTTTGGAGTTCAGGAGATTGTCTTGACCAGGACCACACCCCTATATATACACACACATATATATATATATATCAGTATATGAAGCTTTAAACTGATAAAAAGTGTAAAGGGTTTTTATTTTTTATTTTTTTAATAAATGCTGTTCTTTTAAAATTTCTGGATTTTGAGGAATCAGAAAAAAAGTATCACAATTTCTACAAAAATATTTATCCACAAACCTGTTTTCAACATTGATAATAATCATAAATGTTTCTTGGGCAGCAAATCAGCATATAAGAAGGATTTCTGAAGGATCGTGACACTGGTCATGTGTGACTGGAGACTAGTAATGATGTTGAAAATTCAGCTTTGAAATCACAGGAATAATTACATTTTGAAATAAGTTTAAATATAAACCACTTATTTTAAATTGTAATATTTTTTCACAATATTACTGGTATTTTTAGATAATAAACATTTTTAATCACATTTTTTTACATTAAAAACATTACCTAAATCTATTGTAAATAAATACACTGGTTAAGATCTGGACAATCTGGCCCCTAAAAGAAAGAAGTTACTGAGCCCTGCTGTACACCAACAGCTTGTCAACAAAACATCTGCTCTTCCTGCTGTCATTGTATTAGCTCACCAAGCTCATCTCTGAACTATAACACTCATGTGCTGAGGCTCAAGTGTGTTGGGGAAAACACAATGTTGTCTTTATTCCCTGACTGCTAACTCTATGTATGAGTGATGTTAATATGCTGGAGCAGAGCTGACAGGGGGTCTGCCTTTGACATTTTCATTTACACTAACTCAAGACTGGGCCTTCAGCAGACCACCGGAGCAGCGCCTGGAGAAACAGCGGTCCGGTTCTCCTCATGCTCATGTTCTCCAACTCTCGGTAGACTCTTTTCAACTAGGCCACCTAGCAAACCATCCAGACACCTTAGCAAAGCCCTGACAACTGAATTTGCAAGGGCGGGCATCAAAATGCAGTCTTAAGGGGATGATACATGGGGCAACATTTTTGAGCAGTGTTGCCTGGGCACTTTTTCCACTTAGAATGGGAAACAAAATTCTACTTCGGTGCTTTAGATCAGTCATGGGCCTTGTGCCTGTTGACGGCAACATTGCCCAGCAATATTGCTCAAAAAGTTGTGCCGTGTATCATCACCTTTAAGGCCCGTTCACACCAAGAACAATAACTATAAAAATTATTATAATTTATGCATTTGACCTCTTAACCCTTTAAAATTTTTCTAAAAACGACATACCCCCCAAAAATGTCTGCAGCTCTTAAACCCTCTGGTCTATATTCATAAATCTGATCTTATTTTAAACTTAAAATTGTAATAAGTTAACTCAAAGTAAGTATATGAACAAAGGGAAAAATGCATGTAAGTGACTCACATTTTCTTCTTTTATTATTCCCTTAGGACATTTTTTTAATGATATTTTAATGTTGAGACCTAAATATAAAACTGAATGTCTGATCATGTTTTGATTAAAATTATATATATATATATATATATATATATATATATATATATATATATATATATATATATATATATATATATATATATATATATATATATATATATATATATATATATATATAACTTCGCCAAGGCTTTTAGATTAGACTGTGCAAATATGATGTTGATCTGATTAAATCTCTAGGAGGAATTTGTTGAAGTACAACATCTGGAAATGGCAAAATTTGTAAAACATTTGCAAAGAAAATTCAAAAGATCTCACTTCCTGTTGGTTTTCAGATTTAGCTGATTTTTAATGTATTGGTCTGTTACGTGTGTACTGAATTTCATACCTGTACTGTACGTGAAATGTAGTGCGAGGGGCACTTCATTGAAAATTTGTAGGAGCCATTTTGTCAAACCTAATTCTGAAATTTCGGAGAAGAATGATAGGCCGAGCAATTACAAAAGGGTCCTCACACCATCGGTACTCAGGCCCCAACTATACTACACTCTGGGTTCACTGGGTTGTAATCACAGGGAGAGATCTATCTTTACAGGTGCTATCCAGCAGCTTTGAGTCACAGTCATGTTCTGTTTGTTTTGGTTTTCATTCATCACATTGTTCCTCTGTCTCATGCAGAGTTCAGACTGCATAATTTTCAAACTTATCGGATCACTGCCCTTTTCACACTGTATTACTATCTGGGGCAGCATTCAGTCACTGCTGTGTTCACACTGCACAATGGATCGGCGACAGGAGGTTTCACACTGCATGACTTACAATAGAAAAAGTCACAAACAACTCTCTCCAGTGTGCAAACTATGTTTCACAATAAAACACACGTGAGATCTTATTTCTCACCATCTTGGAGTCCTTCAGGTGTTTTTTTAGCAAACTGTCATGTGTCTTGCACTGAGGAGAAGCTTCCGTCGGGCCACTCTGCCATAAAGCCCCGACTGGTGGAGGGCTGCAGTGATGGTTGACTTTCTACAACTTTCTCTTATCTCCCGACTGCATCTCTGGAGCTCAGCCACAGTGATCTTTGGGTTCTTCTTTACCTCTCTCACCAAGGCTCTTTTCCCCCGATAGCTCAGTTTGACCGGTCAGCCAGCTCTAGGAAGGGTTCTGGTCATCACAAACGTCTTCCATTTAAGGATTATGGAGGCCACTTTAGTGCAGCACCCTTAAGTGCAGCAGAAATGTTTTTGTAACCGTGGCCAGATCTGTGCCTTGCCATAATTCTGTCTCTGAGCTCTTCAGGCAGTTCCTTTGACCTCATGATTCTCATTTGCTCTGACATGCACTGTAAGCTGTAAGGTCTTATATAGACAGGTGTGTGGATTAACTAATCAAGTCCAATCTGTATAATCAAACACAGCTGGACTCAGATGAAGGTGTAGAACCATCTCAAAGGATGATCAGAAGAAATGGACAGCACCTGAGTTAAATATATGAGTGTCACAGCAAAGGGTCTGAATACTTAGGACCATGTGGTATTTCAGTTTTTTCTTTTTTATTCAATCTACAAAAATGTCAACAATTCTGTGTTTTTCTATTAGTATGGGGTGCTGTGTTGATTTTAGCAAATGGCGGCAATATAAAATAAAAATTTAAGGGGGTCTGAATACTTTCCGTACCCACTGTATATCTTTTTCATTATAGTTATCATCCTTGGTGTGAACAGGCCTTTAAACTGTTTCTGGTTTAGTATAAGCAACAAAATCAAACTGCGAATGACATATATGCTTTATCAGATGGTGTACTGCTTAAATTTAGATTGTTACATTTGTTTTTCAAGAATGGCAATTTTTGCCTGGAGTGAGGTCGAAACATGTGGACAAGGTAACATAATACTGCATATGAAACCAGCTTTAGCTGAATAATTTATTGCAGATTTTGAACATTGTGTGCATGTTCAATAGCAGCTCAAGCATCACATCAAAATAAAGCTTGAAGCACTGGTCATCTAAACCTCTCTGGAAAGACCCGCAGATGCTGTCACAACAGCATCAACCTGGAATGAAAGAGCTGAACCTGGATGTCATCTGACATCAGCAGGTGACCCTTTTCCTAAAGAGACATAGCTTTAAAAGTCTAGTGCTCATTCTACCGTACAAAAAGAGACCTGATGAAATCTTTCAGCTCTCATCCCTGAAGTTGAAAGGGTATAATTTGTGAGGGCTGAAGTTAACATCTCTGACCTTTTCCATCAAAGACAGAGGCACCTATAAATGCCTCCCTGGAGGAGTACTTCAATGCGTAGGATAATATAAGCATCATTAATGTTGGACTAAGTTGCTTAGTAGGTGTCTGGGAGGATGTGTGGAGCTGTGCTCTACTGGGCATAATAGCCATAAAGCCCTAATCCCCCTGGCTTCAGTGTTCTGCTAATCAATCAGATAAGACCTTTTTTATGTAACACACACCTTTATACAGTAACCTTTTTCCATCTAAAACTAAAATTGTGTCTAAAATATATGTCTATAAAATAACTTGTTCATGTCTCTTAAGCCATTCAGAGAATGTGCTCGGTGTAAAAACGCACTTTTCTTTCAACCTGGAGTCTAATAACATGTTAATTTTGACAGCCCTAATTATGATATATAAAACTACAATAGTGAGATTTAATAACCACAATTACCAGATATTAGGCCACACTGTGAGATATTACATTTCTTTTTTGGAGATAAAAAAATAAATAAATATTGTGAGATATTAAATCACTTAATGAAATAAAATAACCACTATTATGGGAAAAAAAGACAAATGGTGAGATATTACGACTGCAAAAAAGTTGAAGTAGAGGTTCAATTTTGTTACTTGGGGAATAAAATGTATATTAAAGGGTCCTTTGGGTAGTACATTTATACCACTGTTTTCCTCTACTTAGAGCAGGGGTAGGGAGGTTCGGTCCTACACTGTAAAAAATTATTTAGAAAAAAAGTTACCTGGTTGCCTTAAAATTTTGAGTTCATTGAAATTAAAATTTTGAGTTAATACAACAATTTTTTTTTGAGATTCGACAACCTTTATTAAAAGTTTATTTTGTAAGCATATTGGGTAATTATGTGTGTGTTATTTCTGATGACGCAGTGAAACATGCCCAATTGTGCTATTTTCATGATTTATCACATTTTTTTTGTGGTTCAGATACAAAAATATTTTGAGTTTCTATTTATTAAACTAATTTCCTTCATTGTATCAACTCAACTTTTTAATGTCAATAAACTCAAATAAACTTTGTCAATAAACACATTTTTAGGCAACCAGGCTACTTACTTTTTTAAGTTAAACCAACAAAAACCACTACACATTTTTTACAGTGTAGTGAGTCACTGTCCTGCAGAGTCTGGCTCCGACCCTGAAGCTCTTTAATTATAGAATTAACAGAGGTTTAGGTGTTGATGTTTTATTAAAAATGTTTGGTCACCATTATGGTGATCAGTGTTTCCTGACTCGACTTGAGTCTACTCGACGGAAACAGGCTTTTATCCAAAGTGACTTTTAATGCATTTTTTAGTCAATGACAGTTCTAATGGAGCAAATCTTAAAATTACTTTTTTACTAGGAAATTGATTAAAAGTTTTTTTTAAATTATTAATTCAGAATTTGATTCATTAAACGAATTAACAAGAATCAAACATTATTTTTTGCTAAGAAAAATAAAATAATAATAATTCAAATACATTCCATTATTGTGCCAGACAAAAGCATTAAATAGTCAGGGATGTGTGCCTGGGAGACTTGCCGGGAGCATTTGATTCCTCTTTCTCTCATTCTTCATCCACGCACATTTATTACTGAGTGCAAATCAGTGCTGTCAGAAAAAAGTGGTGACCCGTGTAAGAGAGCCTTAATGGTTATCCATTGGCCAACAGATTCATGGTGCAGGAGCCCTGAGCAGCACAGGCTTTAATAAATACTGTGTCTTGTGAACGCAGGCCCTCGTTTAAAGGAACCAGACCCATGGGAGCCCCTGGGCCACTTGAAGAGCTGCCAAACGACCATGCGGATGAAATGATTGGGGTTTGTACAATTCTACCTTTAATGCATATGAACGAAACAATTTATAGTGCTCTCATAAAGCAAGAGAGCTCCCACATCATGCACTAGGTACGACCTTGGTAAATATGACCACTTGTAAACTAAAGAAGCCAAAGTGCCTGTAAGATTCAGAATGGATTTATAAAACCCGAATGCTATTGGCGAAGGGTCAAAAATGATCTCAAGCCAGTAGCCGAACACACAAGAGTTTGCCAGTAGATAAAGAAGTGTGAAGCAGTTGTGCCGATCGCTATCGAGGTAAAACTCAATTCTTTGCATTGTGGCTTTGGCCAGCTCATTTTACACAGCTCATTAAACCAGACATAGAAAATAAACTCTCACTGGGAAACAATTAATGATAAGACAAAAAAGGAGAAGGGAAAGAGAGATTTCCGTTATGCAGCATGAGCAAAGTGATTCTTGGAAACCCCCACAGAATTCTAGGGAGTCTCTGCTACAGAATTCAAACACACGTTTAACACCTTTCAGTAAGCTGAACGCTATCTCTTATTGAACATAACATTTTTTATCACTTATTTATTTATTTATTTAGGTATGTTTAATACTGTCCTGTTTGTATGGAAATCTGAATAAATCGGAAACACTACAATAAATATAATAAAAAAAAAATCAAATAAAATGTTTTCAATGACTGAAATAAAGCTGAAACAAAATAAAAATATTAGATGAAAACTAACTAAAATAAATAAGTTAAAGTAACTTGAAATAACTAGGGAATATATATATATATATATATATATATATATATATATATATATATATATATATATATATATATATATATATATATAAAAATAAAAACAATAACATTTACAAAAGCACAAAACAAAATTGCTATCATCTGTCTGTCTGTGTGTCCGACCATCCATCCATCCATCCATCCATCCATCCATCCATCCATCCATCCATCCATCCATCCATCCATCCATCCATCCATCCATCCATCCATCCATCCATCCATCCATCCATCCATCCATCAAAAAAGTAGCATATTGTGATAAAGTTCATTATTTTCCATAATGTAATGATAAAAATTAAACTTTCATATATTTCATATTTTAGATTCATTGCACACCAACTGAAATATTTCAGGTCTTTTATTGTTTTAATACTGATGATTTTGGCATACAGCTCATGAAAACCCAAAATTCCTATCTCAAATAATTTGCATATTTCATCCGACCAATAAAAGAAAAGTGTTTTTAATACAAAAAAAGTCAACCTTCAAATAATTATGTTCAGTTATGCACTCAATACTTGGTCGGGAATCCTTTTGCAGAAATGACTGCTTCAATGCGGCGTGGCATGGAGGCGATCAGCCTGTGGCACTGCTGATGTGTTCTGGAGGCCCAGGATGCTTCGATAGCGGCCTTAAGCTCATCCAGAGTGTTGGGTCTTGCGTCTCTCATCTTTCTCTTCACAATATCCCACAGATTCTCTATGGGGTTCAGGTCAGGAGAGTTGGCAGGCCAATTGAGCACAGTAATACCATGGTCAGTAAACCATTTACCAGTGGTTTTGGCACTGTGAGCAGGTGCCAGAACTAAAAAACTACATTTTCATCTCCATAAAGCTTTTCAGCAGATGGAAGCATGAAGTGCTCCAAAATTTCCTGATAGCTAGCTGCATTGACCCTGCCCTTGATAAAACACAGTGGACCAACACCAGCAGCTGACATGGCACCCCAGACCATCACTGACTGTGGGTACTTGACACTGGACTTCAGGCATTTTGCCATTTCCTTCTCCCCAGTCTTCCTCCAGACTCTGACACCTTGATTTCTGAATGACATGCAAAATTTGAGCAACAGTCCAGTGCTGCTTCTCTGTATTCCAGGTCAGGCGCTTCTGCCGCTGTTTCTGATTCAAACGTGGCTTGACCTGGGGAATGCGGCACCTGTAGCCCATTTCCTGCACACGCCTGTGCACGGTGGCTCTGGATGTTTCTACTCCAGACTCAGTCCACTGCTTCCGCAGGTCCCCCAAGGTCTGGAATCAGTCCTTCTCCACAATCTTCTCCTCCTCAGGGTCCGGTCACCTCTTCTCGTTGTGCAGCGTTTTTTGCCAAACTTTTTCCTTCCCACAGACTTCCCACTGAGGTGCCTTGATACAGCACTCTGGGAACAGCCTATTCGTTCAGAAATTTCTTTCTGTGTCTTACCCTCTCATTTGAGGGTGTCAATGATGGCCTTCTGGACAGCAGTCAGGTCGGCAGTCTTACCCATGATTGCGGTTTTGAGTAATGAACCAGGCTGGGAGTTTTTAAAAGCCTCAGGAATCTTTTGCAGGTGTTTAGAGTTAATTAGTTGATTCAGATGATTAGGTTAATAGCTCGTTTAGAGAACCTTTTCATGATATGCTAATTTTTGAGATAGGAATTTATCTATCTATCTATCTATCTATTTATCTATCGATCTATCTATCTATCTATCTATCTATCTAATATAAAAAACTATAAAAATGAAAAAAAGCACAAAACAAAAGTATCATCTATTTATCTATCCATATCTCTCTCTCTCTGTCTGTCTATCCAATATCTGTCTATCATCTATCCAATGAATAAAAAAAAAAAAAAAAAATACTCAAGTTAATATTTAGGTATATAATATATATTCTCTGTCTGTCTATCCAATATCTGTCTATCATCTATCCAATGAATAAAATAAAATAAAAAATAAAAAATACTCAAGTTAATATTTAGGTTAAATAATGTAACCAGTTTATTCAAATGCTATCACAACCAGTATTTTTATTTTTTTTAAATAAACTGACAAAGCAATGTTTACACCTTACGTTAAAATGATTTGAACTAGAAAACATAAACCAATGTTTCTCACGGCTCTTTCATGACACATTTGCTTCCGCTGTCATAACTAGTGGGATCGGCAGGAGTCTTGGGGGAAGGTTAAGCATTTTTTTCCCCAGCCTTATGATGTCAGGGATGTTACTGAGAGTACGTGAGGGCATTACAGAAAACTGAACACAACAAAGTCAACTGTGTCCCTGAGAGACAGAGGCACAGTTTGATTGTAGATGCACATGAAACAAATCTAATCTCACAAGACACAAATGTTCACAGTTTGACCCAAGAAACGTGCATCTGCGTTTTCCGTGTATGCTCATTTGTTAAACCAGGATGATGTATGGTGCACTGTGGCTAGAAACGCTTAGTGAATGCTTAGAAAAAATAGATTTCTTCCCGACGCCAACAGTGCAGGTTTTATTGAACTCATGAGAGAGCTAAACAGAGATGCTGTTTCCTCTGAGTTTGCAGGCTCTCTTTTAAATGTACCCTTTGACCTCTGCTGTTGTCTGCGAGACATTAGGCAAGTTCTCATTATAAAGATTTGAGCCCCAGGAGCGTGAGAATTAAACTGCCCCATAAAGCTATTTTAATGTACCTAATTTGGTTTTGGAGAGATGCAAAAGTGTTTTTGCAGTTTGATTCTATGTGTGTCTGGGCTTCATGGACATGTTTTCCCCCAAGGCCTGCGCTTAAGGCTCAAACTTTACAACCTTTCAGCTGCTTGGCCAACAATCCTGTCAGCGTTTCTTTTGTTTAACTGTCTTATACATGAGGTCAGATGACAAGAAGATTTATTAAGGCCCTTTTTCTTTTATAGCAGCCAAATGTTGGCAGAAAGCTATTGATTTATCCTTTCTTGGAAAGGCATTCACAAGCTGAATTTACTGTTAGTCACTGTCTCCATTAAGAAACAATAGGAACGTAGGAGACAGTCGGAAAAAGATGGGAATACACTGGCAGGGAATCCAGGATACAGCCTACAGCGAAATTACTGGAAAATAGCAATACTTTTAAAATATTTATTTAAAAAAATGTGTAGTATAATGTGAATGGAAACTAAATAATTATAAAAATGTACTGAACTACTGTTAAAAAGTAAGATTTTAAGAAATTAAGAATTGTATTCAGCAAGGATGCATTCAATTTCTTGCATTTGATCAATATGTAAAAAACAAAACAATTAAAGCTTTTCTATTTGACATTTATAGGCATGTAATTCTAAAATTAATGACGCCGCATAATAATACACAGTGTGCAAAAATATGATAATATAAAAACCCTTCTGTGGGGGAAGTTTACCTGTACTCTGCTCTGCTCCAAAGCGCTCTCCAGTTCCTGTTTGGCAGCCGCTGTTTCCTGTTGATGGGTCTGACGCATGTGTTCAATGGCTGATGCGTGGAGATGGTTCAGCTCTGAACGCAGGGATGCTGAGAGGAGAAAGAGATAAAGAGAGAGACACAGTGAATGAAAAACAAGACTATTCCAGGGAGATGAACTGCTGTCTGAAGCTGAATTAAACATCATTCATCTCCAAGTTTCCCTAAAGCACAGGTGGAAATGGAAGTGACACTCATTCCCCCACCTGCAATTTCCTGTCTGCACTCTCTCATTACGCTGCTTTCCAGTTTCTTCCAATTATACCATATTTCAATGAGACTGAGCTATAATTAGAGCTGTAGATCTCTTCTTATAGCTAGTTCCAACACTGCTTAGTGTGCAAAGCAAATATAAATGTACTTTAAATCAAACAATTATTAATATTACCAACAAAATGCTAAATTATGAACATACAGTTAAAATATTTGTTAAAATTATTTCTTATTTTAGATTTAGTTTCCTTAGCTTCTTTAAACCCAATAATGACAGATATATGGCATATATATGTGGCATATTTTTAGTTTTTGCTTTTGGGTTGGTTTGTCTGACTCATATCAGTTTCATATTTGTAGTCTGAACCGTGAAAAAATAAATTAAAATAATAACGTGAACCCCCCCCCCAACTCAAACCATATAATATTTATAAACAGGTTTTTAAAAATAATAATATTTCTCTTGAGAAAATGTGAACAATGCTTTGTGAGAAAGAGTTGACATATTAATTCAACCTGATCACATATTGATGTCAGTATGTCCTAACAGGAATAAATGTCTGCACTCTCATTTTGCAAGTGATGAAATCAGATCCATTTGCAGAGATGCTGTAGTCAATATCTGTAATATCCAGATAGGTTACCATAGTAATGACTTGCATGTCAGAAAAAGAGTAGCTCGCACCATGAAAAAAAGCTCAAAACGCAGGATATTTTCCTACTGCTATAGAAATCTAAACTGAAATGTCTAATTATTGCATTCTAAATAGAGTAAATAATAGAACATGCTCTGTAGATTTTTTTACAGCAGGTGTGTAAATGAGTGTGCGTGAATTAGTGGCTGCTCTACCCAGCATGGCTTTGCCCTCATCCTCCAGTTCAAAGCGGAGGGTTTGCAGTTCTTGCTCAGACTGCTGTTTCAGAGTCTCGA
Organism: Pseudorasbora parva; assembly: GCF_024679245.1. Classification (NCBI taxonomy): domain Eukaryota; kingdom Metazoa; phylum Chordata; class Actinopteri; order Cypriniformes; family Gobionidae; genus Pseudorasbora; species Pseudorasbora parva. The sequence goes on along the minus strand of NC_090186.1, from coordinate 37,865,734 downwards.
TGTTCTGCCTGTGAGCCTCCCGCAGAGTCTGAAGCTCCATGTGGTGCTGTTGCCGGAGACGCTCCTCGAGCTCCTACACACACACACACACACACACACACACACACACCAGTTCATCAGATCAGTTTATCACTCCATTCCATGCAACATTTCATTTTTCAAGTTAGAATAGGACAAATAACATTATGACCTAATTATTCCTAATATTATGTTGGTCCCCTTTTGCTACCGAAACTGCCCTAAAAATGTGATTCATTGACCCAGGCCACCCTCTTCCATTGCTCCATGGGCGAGTTTTGATGCTTACTTTCCCACCGTTGGCACTTTCGGCGGTGGACAGGGGTCAACATAACACCTCTACTGGTCTGCGGCTATGCAGCCCCATACGCAACAAACTGCGATGCTCTGTGTATTCTGGCACCTTTCTATCAGAGCCATCATTAACTTCTTGAGCAATTTGAGCTACAGTATAGCTTGTCTGTTTGATCAGACCACACACGCCAGCCTTAGCTCCCCGCGTGCATCAATGAGCCTTGGCCGCCCATGACCCTGTCACCGGTTCACCACTGTTCCTTCCTTGAAGCACTTTTGATAGACACTAACCACTGCAGACTGGGAACACCCCACAAGAGCTGCAGTTTTGGAGATGCTCTGATCCAGTCGTTTAGCCATCATAATTTGGCCCTTGTCTAACTCACTCAAATCCTTACACTTGCCCATTTTTCCTGCTTCTAACACATCAACTTTGAGGACAAATTGTTCAGCTAACAGGTTTCATGATGAAGAGATAATCAGTGTTATTCACTTCACCTGTCAGAGGTCATGCCCAATCGGTGTGTGTATATATATACAGTTTATGCACACCGTGTTTGTATGTATGTATGTATGTATGTATGTATGTATGTATGTATGTATGTATGTATGTATGTATGTATGTATATATGTATATATATATATATGTATATATATATATATATATATATATATATATATATATATATATATATATATATATATATATATATATATATAAACGCACAGACATACATACACAATTTTATGTTAGATGCAATTAATCGATTTGACAGCACGCACGCACACACACACACACACACACACCAAAAAAACTTTTGATCTTTTCATCTGTTACCCTTCCAGGATAGTTTAAGTATGCAGAAAAAAGTTTTTTTTTTTTGCTGGTACACAACAGAAAACATTATATAATGTAGGAACTAGACGCAAGGAGACACTTCAAAAATCATTTTTCACCTTTCCCTTCAGTGCCTCTGTACAAACAGTTTGCTACTGCCTGCAGTAAAATTGGCATAAAAATAATTTGAATATATTTGGTAAGCATAAACCTTTGGATAGAGGACTAGATGTTCAGAAGTCCCAGTTAAAGCAAAGAAAAAACATCACTTAGAAAAAAGAAAAAAAACTAGCAAGAACACAAAAGTTAGATGATGGATGAGAAAGAAAAAAAGGAAGCTTGTTTAACTCTAAAATATATGAGCTAACTATACTTATAACATATTAATGTTACTAAAAACTAATGTCTCAATATGGTTGCTTAGCTACAGAGAGAATAGGTTTGCTCAAACTTAAACCACAGTCGGACTGATTTAACCATCAAGAATCTGCTCTAAAAGATTACACAGTAAGACCAACTTGCTCAACTAACATCACCAGAAAGTCCATAGACAATGTTGTTTGTAATAAGCTAATGCAGCCTAGGTGTATATGACTTTCTTCTTTCAGACGAACACAATTAGAGTACACTATTATTGCTCTTCCAAACTTTATTATGCACTGTAAAAAAAAGTTACCTGGTTGCCTTCAAATCTTGAGTTCATCAAAATAAAAAAATTGAGTTAATACAAAGACAATTTCTGAGAATCGACAACCTTTAGTGAAATATTATTCAAAGCTTTTGAAAGCATATTGGGTAATTGTGTGTTATATTTGATGCATTGAAAAATACCAAATTGTGCTATTTTCATGATTTTTCACATTTTTTATGTGGTTCAGATACAATAGTTAGAGTTTCTATTTATTAAACCAATTTCCTTCATTGTATCAACTCAATTTTTTTTATTTCAATTAACTCTTAAGGCAACCAGGTTACTTACTTTTTAAAGTTAAACCTACAAAACATTTTTACAGTGTGGAGGTAAATGGTGGTCCTGATTTTGAAGTCCAAAAAAGTAATCCAAGTAATCCATGACTCCTTGGGGTTAATAAAGTCCTTCTGAAGCAAAGAGATGGGTTTTTGTAACAAAAATATCCATATTTAAAAGTTTAAACACTAAAATAACGAGCTTCCAGTCGACTTCCAGCCCAAAGAATGTAGTGGAAATTAATTTAGCTTTATGCAGAATGTATTTACTTTATATTATGTATGTGTTCGCATAACAACAGACAACTGATCTTAGTGGAAGTGGCTGCTCTGTCTGGAGCCTAGAGAATGAGAGATGGGTTTAGCCTCCTTATATGGTTCATATCTTCAATTCCTATTCCGCAAAACAGGAACTCATTAGGGTAAAGGGAAAGACGTTAAAATTTCCAGTAATTTTAGAGTAATTTTCAGAGTAATCCCTGATGCGATGTACGACGTAGGATATAGGAGTAGCATAAGTTCAAACAAATATCTGGGGAACAAAAAACGTTCTCGTTTAAGACTTTCGTGACCAGTGTTTTGTTTTGTTTTATCCTCTGTGCTTCTGCGTTCGTCAATACATCATGTGTCAGGTCAGGGGTTACTCTTTCGCTGTAAATCGTTGCGTACGGCCATCTGTCGGAAGCTAGACATTTAAGTTTATTAAGTTTTAAATGTGGGTATTTTTTCTTTTTGCTTCAGAAGGCCTTTATAAACCCCCTGGAGCCATAGGGATTACTTTTATGATGGATGGATGGATGCACTTTTTTGGGCTTCAAAATCTCAACCCACATTCACTGCCATTATATAGCCTAGAAGAGCCCGGACATTTTTTTATGCAACTCTGATTGTATTTTTCTGAAAGAAGAAAGTCCAAACCCATAGGATATCTTGAGGGTTAGTAAATCCCGGGGACATTTTCATTTTTGAGTGAACTATCCCTTTAAGATGGTCTTCTCAACAAGGTAAATGAAGAATTGCAACAGGTGCAATACCAAAAATATGCATAATGGGCATCACAAGAAAGCAGCACTCAGCCAGAACATAGGCATAAATGTAACATATTTTACAAACAACTGCCAATCGCAGGAATTATAACTCTATTAGAAGGCACTTAAGCATTTCTGCAAGCTTGTTAAAGATCTTGGATGGCTGCCGTCTTGTGCCTAGCCAGAGGAACGCAAATTACAGCACCCTGAATTAGATTAGGAGAATGGAGCTGTTTGAGTCCTGGAGATACACTGACATAATGAGGGGTAATGCAGGGCACCTGCCTCCACTGAAAGACACTTTGGAGTCAGTGATATCCAGCAGAGTGGGTGCGGATGGCAGAGGAAATGGGTTAGGGAATGACAGGGGACGCAAATTAGACCAACTGCTTCAGTAAACACTGACTGCAACAATCCAGTTGGCAGGACCATTTTGGAAACTGAGAAGTTTTAATGCTGAGAGATCAAAATAAAACAATTTTCATTTTATGTTACTGTGTGCTAGTATCCCACCATTAGCTTAGGTTTATGTGCTAACATCAGCTATAACTTCATGTCGTCAGAAAGCTAATTTACCAAGTTTTAGATAACATTACCTAAAAATAGTCAGTGAGATTTTTGTGTATACTAATTAACTAATGAATCAGCCAAGCTCCATATTGTGTCAAGTGTGTTAGACACATTTTTTGCTAGCTAAAGGAACATCAGGCATCAAACGGCTGTAGTGTCAGTCTTCTCCAGTGTAAGCCAACTCGATGCATCCCGATGCCTCTGTGAAACTGAAAAGGTCAGGTCATTTCCGTCATAAGACAACTGTCAAGGACATGGCAGCCTGAGCTGGACAACACACACACTCAAGAGAAAAACATCCACAGCAGGACGCTTTTCATCTGAATGACTACGGCATATAGTCATGCATAAACATGCAGAGTTGTGATGTTTTTCCACACATCTCTTCCTACTCTAATGTCACAGTGCCATTTTCACCTTCTCGAGTGCTACGAGGGTGATGGCACATTCCAAATGTGGAAATGAATCCGGAGTGGTAAAAATTACACTTCGCTTTTTTCCCTAACAAAAAACTTGCATGAATTAGTGAGTTATATTGGGATTCAACACACTCACAATGTTCCCAGAAATATGAAAGAATCCCCCTCAAACACAAATACAGAAAACAGCTCACTAAATCAAACCTTTTGTAGTGCTAACCAATGTTTAAAACTAATACATTATTACATCGTAATGTGTCACAAAAACTATTTAAATATTGCAGGTTAGCAGAATATTCTGTGTTTGCGCTGCACGTTTTTTATACACGTTTTTGAATGCTGAATGTGCTTTGCAATGCATGCTTACATTCAGTCTGTATCTACAAAAATCTTCATGTTACGAGAGGGGTGTCAGTCAGTAAGGAAGGAATAATCGACAACATTGTTCAGCTGATTTATTTCAAGACATTTGTCAGATTTTGTCCTTAAAACGCTCTTGTGAGCAGGACAATTTTTTAAGCCTTTAAACTAAAGAATCTCTGTTGCTAATTCCAAAATTTTATTTTAGACCTAGTAATGTAGGCTTGAGCCACTAAAATAGCAGACTAATGCAGATATTAATGCAGTACGTTTTTAGAAAGAGAGAGAGCGAGAGAGAGAGAGAGAGAGAGAGAGAGAGAGAGAGAGAGAGAGAGAGAGAGAGAGAGAGAGAGAGCAAATGTGTGAATTACCTCACTCCATGCGTCTCTCTGCTAAACTATTTTACTGAAAAAAAAAACCTCAGAGTAGCGCTGACAACGCGTTTTTGTGCGAGCCGGCACTGTATGTGTGTGCGTTTCAGTGGGAAAGAAGAGAGAGCGGGAAAAAGAAAGTATGTGCTTCCCATACATAACAAAATGTAATTTTGTGGCAAAAAACATTTGAAAGAATTTGTCGATCATATCCTGTTGTTTACTATAAGGACCTCTGCCTGGAATAACTTTAGCCATGCGTTTCCCTGAAAATAATAGCATTCTTTAAAGGTATACTTCACTGCCTTTTCATATTAAACTGTGTTATTCCCTTAACTTAAACGAGTTGATACATACCTCTCTCGTCTCAGTGCGTGCACTTAATCTCTCTGACACGCGGTGACGATCTGATAGCATTTAGCTTAGCCCACTAAGCCCAGTTCATTCACTATGGTACCAAACAGAGATCAAGTTAGAAGTACCAAACACCTCCACGTTTCCCCAATTTAAATACAGTTACACGAATAGTTGAACGATAAAGTATGGTGACAAAATAAAACGTGGCGCGTTTCTAATCGGATTAAAAAGGAGAACTATAATGTATGACGGAATAGCACTTCTGAGAGTACTTTGGCTCGGCGCAGTAAAAAGTCCCGGCTGAAACATCTTCCCTCACATCTCCCTATTGACAGAAATGAGAGAGTGAGGGGGAGATGTGAGGAAAGATGTTTTATATTTGAAAAAAATATGTTTAACTTCAGTTACAGAAGTGCAAGCCACATTTTGCTGCCTTTAGACCTTCAAAGATTAAACGGTTGGTCATGGACATCTCAAATACCTAAAGAATTTTTGAGAAACCCTTAGACCATATCAAAGGGAATATACTGGGGGGAAACTGTGTGATCAATACAAGTGAAAGCTGGCTATAACCAAATATAAGATCTCTAAGATCTCTGAAACGCCTCACCACTGGCCTTATGGCCAGGGGAGGCAGGATATAAAAAACATCTCCCCTGTGTCTTCTGAAACTAGATTTATTTAGCTTTGGTATACACTTAATGTGGTTTACACCATCATAAAAATCGCTTTCAGTGAAATGAAAACAGATTGCCAGTTTTGAGATATTTTATGAGGCTTTATGTCAGGACTACTCAAAGCTCAGGGGGTAACAAAACAGGTTCGTTTTTAGACTCAGCAGGCCACACACCTATAGCACTTTAAAGACTGTGGACTCTATCATATATGCAACGCAAGTGTTTTTTGCTAGTTGGCGCGTTCCGATTTTGAGTCAAATGAAAACAACTGCGCCATTTAGACCTGGTCTAAATTCAATGGCGCAATATTTTTTGTGTTATTTAAAGGGTGCGCTAGTAATATACGGCAAACACTCTGCTTATTACACACACAGGGAAGCGTAGCAGTACATAAACATTTTTAAATATTAAAAATTATTAAAATGTAAAAGATTATTGTGTTATTGTGTACATAAATATAAAAATTCCTACATGTCAAAATGGATAGTCATTGCATATATCAGAATTAGCCTACCTATAGTGGGTTCGGAGAGTATTCAGACCCCTTAAATGTTTCACTCTTTGTTATATTGCAGCCATTTGCTAAAATCATCAAGTTATTTTTTTTTTTCTCATTAATGTACACACAGTACCCCATATTGACAGAAAAACACAGAATTGTTGACATTTTTTCAGATTTATTGAAAAAGACAAACTGAAATACCACATGGTCCTAAGTATTCAGACCCTTTGCTGTGACACTCAAATATTTAACTCAGGTGCTGTCCATTTCTTCGGATCATCCTTGAGATGGTTCTACACCTTCATCTGAGTCCAGCTGTGTTTGATTATACTGATTGGACTTGATTAGCTAAGCCACACACCTGTCTATATAAGACCTTACAGCTCACAGTGCATGTCAGAGCAAATGAGAATCATGAGGTCAAAGGAACTGCCTGACGAGCTCAGACAGAATTATGGCAAGGCACTGATCTGGCCACGGTTACAAAAACATTTCTGCTGCACTTAAGGGTCCTAAGAGCACAGTGGCCTCCATAATCTTAAAATAGAAGACGATTGTGATGACCAGAACCCTTCCTAGAGCTGGCTGACCGGTCAAACTGAGCTATCGGGGGAGAAGTGCCTTGGTGAGAGAGGTAAAGAAGAACCCAAAGATCACTGTGGCTGAGCTCCAGAGATGCAGTCGGGAGATGAGAGAAAGTTGTAGAAAGTCATCCATCACTGCAGCCCTCCACCAGTCGGGGCTTTATGGCAGAGTGGCCCGACGGAAGCTTCTCCTCAGTGCAAGACACATGACAGTTTGCTAAAAAACACCTGAAGGGCTCCAAGATGGTGAGAAATAAGATTATCTGGTCTGATGAGACTAAGAAATACATTTTTTGGCCTTAATTCTAAGCAGTATGTGTGGAGAAAAATATCAGCTGTCCATTACAGTCCCAACAGTAAAGCATGGTGGTGGCAGCATCATGCTGTGGGGGTGTTTTTCAGCTGCAGGGACAGGATGACTGGTTGCAATTGAGGGATAGATGAATGCGTCCAAGTACAGGGATATCCTGGACGAAAACCTTCTCCAGAGTGCTCCAGAACTCAGCCTGGGATGAAGGTTCACCTTCCGACAAGACAATGACCCTAAGCACACAGCTACAATAATGGAGTGGCTTCACAACAACTCTGTGACTGTTCTTGAATGGCCCAGCCAGAGCCCTGACTTAAACCCAATTGAGCATCTCTGGAGAAACCTGAAAATGGCTGTCCACCAACATTTACCATCCAACCTGACAGAACTAGAGAGGATCTGCAAGGAGGAATGGCAGAGGATCCCCAAATCCAGGTGTGAAAAACTTGTTGCATCATTCCCAAAAAGACTCATGGCTGTATTAGATCACAAGGGTGCTTCTACTAAATACTGAGCAAAGGGGCTGAATACGTAGGACAATGTGATATTTCAGGTTTTCTTTTTAAATAAATGCAAAAATGTCAACAATTCTGTGTTTTTCTCTCAATATGGGGTGCTGTGTGTACATTCATGAGAAATTTTTTTACTTAAATGATTTTGGCAAATGGCTGCAATATAACAATGAAAAATGTAAGGGGGTCTGAATACTTTCTGTACCCACTGTATTTGCAGTAATGACAAGCAAGCAGGCATGGAGTCATTGGATGAGCAGATTTGTTTCCTCGGTAGAGAAGCGTTTTTCCACTTGCAAATCCCACCATGTAAATAACACATCCGCCAAGGTGCAAGTGCAATTGGCCCTTAAAGAGAATGGGAGATGAGACTGATTTATTGCACGTTATGCCCAAAACACACCCATTACTCATTAGGTACAACCCTTTTAGACCATGCGCATGGCACGTCAAACCTTTTTTTCCGTCGTTAAACTAGCATAATAGGTCCTCTTTTTAAAAAAGACTTGCAAATAGTAAAAGAATATAAATATATTTGGATGAACCATATTTGAAGTTGTTAAATATCTGATAAAAGAAAAAGGCTGGCCGGAAGGGGCAGCTCTGCACTTCACAGGTCTCTTCCCATTTCTTCCCCTTTAACCACAGTGAGTCATCAGGTCCATATGCTCTCGGCCGGTGTGCTGTTGAGGATTGGCACACACAAGCCTTTTACCTACTGTGGCAGCTACGGGATTTTCGCCTGTTCTTTCCGGCTGGGTAAAAAGCAGAGCTTGATGTCAGCAAAAAGCTACAGGAAAGAGCTGAGGTGCATGTTGGAGCGAGATATCAGATGGAGGAACCGCACACTCCATTTTAGTCTCTGAGGATGGAGCAGCGAGTTGTAAGACTGACGCTGTCTTTCTCCTCCGCAGTGCTGTTGAGCCTATTAGCAGCAGAGCAGCGTTCCTCCGCCTGACTTCAAAAGAGCCCTGCTCAATATCGAGATGCTAGTGAGCAGAGAGAGAGAGAGAGAGAGAGAGAGAGAGAGAGAGAGAGAGAGAGAGAGAGAGAGAGAGAGAGAGAGAGAGAGAGAGAGAGAGAGAGAGAGAGAGAGAGAGAGAGAGAGAGAAAGAGAAATAGTGATGCGGCTGGTGTGAGATTATCACAGGGTGCCGCACCACACTGAACCGCAGATGATAATTAAACACAAGTCAATAAATCGTCTCCTGGCGTCTACACATCTACCTTGGACTTGGTGCTCTGGAGCAGAAAGATATTAAATGAGATTTCATAACCCTTCTGTTGGATCTCCTCTCATTAAATGCATGAAGCAAGGCCAAGAGGCCATATTTTAATTGCAGGGGAACTGGGTAAAACTCTACAGATTCAACAACAATTACAACTGCTCTTGAATCTTTTATATTTGGACTGCTGGGAAACTTTGCACTGCTCATCAACATATGAATTACTGCCGTGTCTGATATCACTATGTACTATACAACCATACACCAAGCATCAGTAATAAATCATGTCTATAACCACTGCTGATATGCTATGTTTTTTGTTGCTTGCAGCTCCCAATTAAATACATAGAAACAAATTATTCCAATTAAATATTTAAATGAATTGCAAATATTTAATCATAAATATTTATATTGCAAATATAAAATTGCGAAATAATTAAATAGTTATAAAAACAAAAGAAAAAAATACCAAACAAATTGATACATGTCAATTGTATTTCATTTTAACATTACTTTTTACATTTTTTATAGTGATAAAACCTATTAAATCTAATGCTATACAATAATGTGATACAACAGATATGTATTAATTAGTTTGTTGTAATTAATTAATTGAATAATTGTATGTTGTTATTATTAACTATTTAATAATTTATTTAAACATTTATTCAATTATTTAATTATAGAGAGTAATTTAGACAAAAATGCTAAGACAAAGCCAATATAGAATAGTGGAAATGGCAGGTTAGGATTTTTTGTTAGTACGGTTTGATATCAGATTGGAGTAAAAATAGATGGTCTCCGTTGCATTCTGGGTCAATATAAACAGTTAACCTCTGTGTGTATATTTCCTAATGGCATCACTGATAAATAATCTAATTCCCTCCATTCCCAATCCTCTGACAGCTGGTGGGCGAGGTTCATAATGCCAGGTGTGTCCTGGACAGTGGGGCACACCAGTAATAGAGGTCAGTTGGTGTTATCACACAAAATGTGCTCAGAGACCAGCTGTGACAATGAAATCCATTACACAGCATGTTGCTGAAATAAACAGGCAATCGAGCAACTAGTGACTTTCAGAGCCAATTTCAACCAAACAAATTCAATAAGAAAATAAATGTCCAAGCATTCCGATAGCCGATAGGGTGGATGTGTTGGATTGTTCCATATTTTGTAATATTATAGTATAATATTTCATAGGCCTATTTTATAAATATTTTTTTTATTTCTGTAATATAATTTATCTGATTATTTTTATTAATAATTGGTTATTTTGTTAATTGTATAATTATATATATATATATATATATATATATATATATATATATATATATATATATATATATATATATATATATATATATATATATATATATATATATATATATATTTAAATTATAAATACATTTCTAATATTAAATTAAATGTATATGTATATTTATTTAATATTTAAATACAAATTTTAAATGTATAATTGAGTATTTTTATGCAAAAAATATTTTAATATTATTTACTTATGTTAACAAACAAATAATTTTAAGGAAGTACATGGTAAAATTCACAACAGCAGATAACAGTCAACAATGGCATTATTATTGCCATTACTAGTTATAAGAATACAACAAAATAAATACACATTTAAAATGTATTGTTTACTTTGTAATATACACACACACGCACGCACGCACGCACGCACGCACGCACACACGCACACGCACACGCACACGCACACGCACACGCACACACACACACACACACACACACACACACACACACACACACACACACACACACATCCCTGATTCCAAAAAAATTGGGACATTGTACAAATTGTGAATAGAAAAGGACTGCAATAATTTACAAATCTCATAAACTTAGATTGTATTCACAGTAGTGAATAAATGTTGAAAGTGAGACATTTTGAAATGTCATGCCAAATATTGGATCATTTTGGATTTCATGAGAGCTACACATTCCAAAAAAGTCTGGACAGGTAGCAATAAGAGGCCGGAAAAGTTAAATGTACGTATAAGGAACAGCTGGAGGACCAATTTACAACTTATCAGGTCAATTGGCAAAATGATTGGGTAAAAAAAGAGCCTCTCAGTGTGGCAGTGTCTCAGTAGTCAAGATGGAAAGAGGATCGCCAATTCCCCCAATGCTGCAGCGAAAAATAGTGGAGCAACTTATCATCATCTACAGTGCATAATATCATCCAAAGATCACCAATAGAAAACATTTGGTGCATCATAAAGAGGAAGATGCAACAAAGAAGACGTAAACCTAAGAATGGGCCAACATTCCTATTCCTAAACTTGAGCAACTTCTCCTCAGTCCCCAGACATTTGCAGTCTGTTATAAAAAGAAGAGGGGATGTCACACAGTGGTAAACATGGCCTTGTCCCAACTCTTTTGAGATGTGTTGATGCCATGAAATTTAAAATAAACGTTTTTTCACCTCAAAACTATTTTCTCCATTTGAATATTTGATATGTCATCTATGTTGTATTCTAAATAAAATATTGAAATTTGAAACTTCCAAATCATTGCATTCTGTTTTATTCACAACTTGTACAGTGTCCCAACTTTTTTGGAATCGGGTTTGTATATTTCATTATTAATCATTTTCAAGTAGATAAAATGTATAATAAAATGTGTCAGAATTTTGTTTATACTGGGGTTCCTGGACGGGGCAGTCCCTTTGTCTGTAAAGACAGAAAACTAATGATTATATATAATTGTAGTAACCCAGTACTAATTATAATCAAAACATTAACAGGTCATATTAATTTGTGTCCAAAATTTATATTAATGAGATAAGCCTTTGCCAATTTGTGATATCACAAGCCAGCCTGTTTTCACTACTTCTTAAAACTGTGAAGTGAAGCCTGTGATTCTGACTGACGCTGCATTTGGCGAGTCAATCTCGTCTTATCACCAGTTATTCAAGCGGTATATCCCCGCTGTCCCCACTCGCAGCCTTCATCTTCAGGCCTGCGGTGTGGAGCCATTTCAGCCCAGCTCAAGGTAATCATTTGTAGTTGAAGTGAGAGATTCTCTCCCCTGGAGTCGTCAGGGGCCAAGTACTGGATAAAGCAGACATTACAGCCTAAGACAGCAAGCGCTCAGCCATTACTAACCCACAAACAGGAGAGCCGAGAGTGAGTGGTTTATTCCAGGATATGGGAAAGGAAGGACCTGAGAGATGTGCTGTGGGCAGTACTGGATATGTGGCAGATCTGACCCACCACATCAAATCTATTGGGGGACAGAAAGAGGCTCTTGCATGAGGGCAAACGGGGCTAACGGACAATTTTACCAGTGGACAAATAGGCTGAAAGGATTACAGTCAGACATTGCTTGGTTGTCTCTGTATAAGGAAAGAGCTTCAGCTGAAGGTTGGAGTCGATGTGGTCTCATGTAGTCAGACTGTCTGCATAAAATCTCATCCACAATCCACAAAAGACTGATACTCTGAGCACCAGATACAAATAAAAATGCCTTTGGTGGGAAGATAAAACAAGACACTCATTGGTGGCCAGTGATTTTACAAAGGAACTGCAACATGCTACATGGTTTAAGTCAAAATGTAATAATACAGCCTAACACTTGCTGATGTAAGAAACACGAGCAATTCAATTCAAAGACATACAAACTGTCTACTATAGACAACTAGTAATCGGCCATCCAGACACAGATTTTAAAACCCCATATGTAAAAGATGAATAATCCTATTGTCAAAATGAAGAAAATTAAAAAGGTACAACTATAATGAAATAGAAACAATTTTGGGGAAGTTACCTTTTAAATTAATGCGTTACAATATTGTGTTACTCCCTAAAAAAAAAAAAAACGAATTGGGTTACTTGGTTACTTTACAGAAGCAAAGATATTGGCTAATAAAGTGAGATTAAATAAATAAAGTAGTTTTTGTGTAATTTAATATTTTTAATTATTGCAGGTTTGTGTAATATTCAGATTTTTCATTTCACAGGTTTTTTTTTATTAATTTTGAGGAACACTGAAACAACAACCATCACGGCACACAACGCATTGGCCTCCTACTTGCGTTTCTTATTAAAAAAGTAACAGTTATTTTGTTGTAAATTAAAAGTAAGGTGTTACTTTACATGCTACTTGAAAAAAGTAATCTGATATAACTCACAATACTTACGTTGCCTTCATGTGTCCTTGTAAACCTTAATCAAAATAAGTTTCCCTCTCTCTTGCAGCGACAGCTCCACTCTTCTCTGATGACGTTTACTGGCACGAGGGCGGGACAACATGTCCCTCACATGAGTTCGACCAATAGCAAAGCATAACCATTAAGCTAAAGAATGATGATCGCACACAAAGCGGTGACGTCCTCAAGCGTGGAGAAACCCATGGCTATCTCAGCTAATAGATATATGATCCAGAATCAAATCTGAGGCTGAAATAAATTGAACATGAGAAAAAGCAACAGCAGGACGTCCGTCTCTGTGGTATGTACTGTATTTAGTCAACATTTGTGTGTGTTTACTCGCAGTTTATGAGGACATGATTCGGTTTATGGACTATTGTATGCGACTAAACCTTAGCAGTAGCAAGCAAAACGGTTTTGCACGTCAGACTAGTGTAACGTTATACAGAGAACAACAATGGAGTAACTGTTAGCGCATTTGAATGACGAAGCACGCGATCGTGTCGTTTACTGATGTTTACTCACGCGACGATAGCCACCAGCATAGACATTTGAAGCAGTTTTACTCACCGGCTGCTTCCAAAGCAGGACCGAACCTTTATCGCTGGGACCGCTCCGTCAAAAACGCACTTCTTTGGTATGTTTTGGTGAAGTCCTGTGACAGCAGTGAACGGTGGAGATCCACTTTGTGACACGACTGAAGCAATGTTGTGAAGCTTCCCGTCATTTCTGCGTTCAAATCGGTTCAAATGCAGCGCTGCCTTCCCGGAATGCTGTGCTGAAGCATTGAAGTCGCTTGATGTCACTCATAGGAATAAAGTGGAGCGCGGCGCGGACTATAAAGACAGAAGTGTTCACGGACGAATGGATCTGCACCTTGAGACCAGTGTTTATGGGCGGCGTGCATTTCCTCTCTCGCTCTAGTCACAAGCGCGCTCGTGCACCCTTCCAGGAGAAGAGCCCGTACGGCCCATACAAGGACCTTCCGCTATATCGACGTCAAGCCGACTCATACTCGAAAAAAACTCTCCGAAACTTGTGAGAAACTGGAAGGAGTATTTTTGACACAGAAATACTCCATCAAACGTCCAACATTAGTTTTTGAAACTTGTCTATGTTTAGGATGGGAATCCAAGTCTTTAACAGTGTAAAAAGCTCAGTTTGCATGAAACAGCATTTCACCCACCCTTTAAAGCAGCACTAGGTAACTTTTCAACCTTCATAATATAATTTTTAAGACTCTTGTGATGATAAATCGACTTACAATAGGTTGAATGACACATCTGCCATAGCCTGATGGGGTCTGTATCGTTTTTAATCGTACTTTTAAACTTCTTCTTTATCAATCTTTAAAAATCTTTAACTTCCTTAAATTCGGACGTGTGAGCCCAACTTTGTTCGTCGGATAATATAGTCATGTCCGAAGCAGCACAAACAAATAAGAAAGAAAAGGTTTTGTTGGAGGAAAGCAATAAGAGGAAACGAAAAAGTGATGGGATTAAAGGCAGGACGAGGATCAACATGTGACCAGCGTTTGCTTGTCGGCGTGAGCTGAAGGAGGCATGCCCGACCGATGCTGTCCTGCTTTTTACGGTGATTACCTACCACTCAAACATTGAACTGAAGTATCATATAGATTCTGTAAAACGGTAACCAATAGACTACTATAATGACGCTGGCTTGTAAATGTGAGCATCGTGATTATTTGGCGTTTGAAAAAAATAAAACCCATGAAATTATATTCATATGACATGCTGAAACATATGCCACTGACTGAAACGCTGTTACCTGGGATGAAGACATTTCACACACGCCGCCAGAAGAACACCTGCATGTGAACTCCTCTTGCAGTGTTCAGGTTAACTGTTAGTGCTGCACCGACCCGCGGGACGCTTTTATGAAGTTATTTGGCCTGCACCGCACCACTGTATATATTTTTACAACCCGCCCTGCACCCGCGACCATTAAATAGACATACGGGGTCCGCGGCTTATGAGACGACCCACGCATTACTAGTTCAGGGCTATCAGGGTTGTCATGTCAACAAATGCACGCGCGATGGCATCCCCTGTTGTAGGATGACAGCTCTTACGACAGTAGTTGAGGACATTATTTTTTCCAAACTGTAGGGGGACCCCAAGAGCAAAAGTTGCCAAGTGCTGCTTTAAACCTTGTCACAACAGGAAAGAAAAGACTATCACAATTTGCCAACTTTAAAGAAATGTAAAAAACTGTTTCTTGATCAGAAAGAAATATTTATATTAAAGCCACAATATGTCATTTTCCGCCACTAGAGGTCAGATTCTGCAGAGCTTTTATTATGTTGCAGACGCCGCCCACGCGTTTTCCAGTCATGCGAGAGCAGCAATGTTTTATTATATTAGATACATTATTTGTGAAACTTGTTGATCAATTTTAGGCATGGTAAAACATGGTACTAACCGTGGTAAAAAAAAAAAAAGTACTTAAACAATAAGACTAACTATGTTGAGCTAAATAACAATGATCAGTTTTCTGTCGATAAATGTATAATGTTCTGTCTAATTAATGTATAATGTATAATGTTCTGTCTAATTTTCTGTCTAATTAATGTCTAATAAAACATATAAGATATAAAAAGCGTCTTTGGCGTTTCCATAGTTTCTACAAAATAAAGGAAATCAAGGGTAACGCGGGTATCATGTCATTGATAGCCAACATACAGACACAGTCCGTATCCTGGTAAAAACTGCTTATTTCTCTGGATTTAAACATTCTTGGAAACATTTGGGATAATGCAAGTACACAAGTCAACAAAATATATAACTCTGTTCCAGTGGTTTTTGGGATATTTTAAATCCGATTGCAAGTAATATTAAGTTACATTTGGCTCCTGTTCTCAATCTAATGTTATCTTTGTTGACTAAAATGATATGCCATTTCAAAATATAAACTAAAACGATAAAAAAGTATAAAAATCAGCACAGATCAGACTGTCTGTGAATGGTCCGTGGGAATGTTGTCTGAAGCTGAGATAAGAATAGATATGGAACCGAGGGGAACGGAGCCCTATAAACTCAAATAACACAGAGCCAAGAGTTGAAAGGAAAAAGATAAGAGCTCAAAAACAGGTTAGAGGGGTCTCCCTCTCGGAGACAGGTGGGAGATAATGTTTTGTTGCGGTTACCTTCAGGTCGTGCTGGCGGGCGTCCTGCATGTCCTGCATAGCACAGCAGTGGGCTTCCTGCAGCCGCTGCTCCCTGCGCTGATGCTCCAGCTCCATTTCCTGCAGCTGCTGTCCCAGGTGCTCTCGCTCCTGACTGAACTGTGCCTGCAGCTGCTGCAGGGAATGCTGGGATTGGGAAAGCTGCATCTCCAGGCTTTGTTTCAGCAAGGAAATCTGCACACAGGAAGGAAACACTGGTTAAAAAGGTAGCTAGATTTTGCAGGTAACTGAAAACAAATAAAATTATGTCTCAAAAGTAAAGAAAGTTCTGGGTTGGTTGCAAATTAAGCTCAACCGACACCATTTGTGGAATAATGTTGTTTGTAGCAAAAATATATTTTCTCTTTTCAAAAGAGAAAAAAATTGGTTACAGTGTATAGTCAAGAGTAAAGCCACATAACATAAGACATAATATGAGTGTTAAAATGATTTTACTGTGGAAAAAAAATCACTTAGTAATCTTTGTGTAGTTATATCCAATTTTACCACTTTTTTGCCATGACAACACAATATTTTCAAGATTTGTTTCTCACTTTTTTTTGTCTTTTTTTTGTCAAATCAACAAATAACTAATGTGGTTCAGATAACATATTTGGAGTTGCTGTTTCCTCATACAGCTTAAAAAGAAGGATAAGCTAAATTATTTTGGTGGTAATTAAAGGTGCACTATGTAGTATTTTTGCAGTAAAATATCCAAAAACCACTAGGCCAGTGTTATATATTTTGTTCAGTTGAGAACCTACAATATCCCAGAAGTTTCCAACTATTTGTAAATTGTGAGAAAATTGCTATTTTAACTAAGGACAGGGACGTTTCAGCATTGCATTTGAGGGAGTCGCCTGTCAATTGCGTCATATCTGCGTTACCCTCGGTTTCGGCTTTTATTTCGCAGGAGCGCTTTACCAGTGGCGGCTCCAGAGATTTTCTGTTGCAGGTGCTATGGGGATGCTTAACACTTAAGAGAAGGTGCTTTGAATTTTGCGGCATCATTATGGCATTATGGAGTCGCATTGGACCACCCTGGTTTAAATTAATACATACACACCCGCCTTATATATATATATATATATATATATATATATATATAAATAATTAGCACTTTGGGATTGTTTTTAACTATGAAAAGGGCTTTACAAATAATATATATATATATATATATATATATATATATATATATATATATATATATATATATATATATATATATATATATATATATATATATATATATATATTTTTTATTTGTAAAGCCCTTTTCATAGTTAAAAACAATCCCAAAGTGCTAATTATATATATATATATATATATATATATATATATATATATATATATATATATATATATATATATATATATATATATATAATTAATATTAAATATAATATAATTCTGGGCTCTCTTGAGGATGGTTGCTAATATCACCTGCAGCTCAAACCGTAACCATAGTTGCCAAGTCCGCGTGTTACGTGACTTTGGGCTTCTTTTTGGGCAAGTCGTGTTAAAAATCTTGAGTCGTGGGTTGCGTTTTTTTGGGTTTATTTTTTAAAATGTGTTTGCTTGTTAGGAAAATATGACAAGCAACTTTGTTTCTTAATAGTTGCTGTTTTGTCCAGTACATTGCTGACACGGTCTTCTCACAGCTAATGGCCATTCAATGCAACGATACTGCAATTCGTCCTCATACATCCCGCCTCGCTCCTCATTGAAGAAAAATCGCGTTCAACGTGCAGCATGTGATGTGACCATAGACTGGGACATTATAAATGCACTGATAGTTCGTAGATGTAAATAGACGAAGACATGTACAGAGACGGAGGAAACGGAGGAGGCACCTAATTTACCGATTTAAAAAAAAAATGATAATAGATTTTTTTTATAATGTACTTTTTAATTCCGAAGAATCTCAATGTATTTATTATTACAGGCTATGATAAAACAATAAAATAAAATGTGTGCATGTTCACCACTGCTAATGTGTGCACTAACTCCGACTATGGGTTACCATAATTAGCCTTCACATCACTTTTTCCATCTCCAAACCTCTTCTGTTCACAGCCTTTATTGCAATTTGAATAATTTTGTAATATCACATCTGTTTTTGCTTTTCAAACTCTGAAAGGTTTCAATTTAATAGCAGGCTCATTTATTGATAAATTGTTGATCATAAATTATATTGATAATAATATAGTAATATTGGGCTTGTGTTTGAAGCTGCAGTTGATTATTTATCTCGTGAGAGTTGGCAACACTGACTGACTGTAACGTTAGCATCCTCAATGAAAACCGCCGCCGCCGATTCTCTGTCTTTAAGTTCATCCCAGGAATTTTCTTGTTCTTGAGGCTCTGTGATGACGAGTGTTGTGTCTGCACCTTCACAGTCTCGTTTCTCGTTTCAGGATATGACTCAGAACGTGGACGTTTAGGGAGCAAAAAACGATCCAATTTGGTGTAACGTTATTTTACTTTGCTAAAACTCGCTATCAAAAACAAGCTCAGAGGTTCGCGGGCGCCGAGCCCATTGGCCAAAGATGATCACCTGTTTGGGCCTCATGTATTTAAGACTAATATATAATTTTAAATTATTATTTAATTCCTATTTTAAAAACATGAGAGAATATTCAAACATGACTTTAAAATATGAATATAAAAAATTACAGACATTTCTTGGGGGTGCTGGGCAGGTGCTATGACTAATATAGGGGGAGCTGCAGCACCACCTAGCCCCCCCCTGGCGCCGCCACTGCGCTTTACTCTTAGCAGTGTGAACAAGTGAACGCACAGAGTAAAGTCATAACATCGGTTTGAACACACTTAAATGTATCTAATATGATAAACAGAGCTACATTACCTCAAAATCATAACCGGAAGAGCGGATCTGTGCAGGCGCCAGGCGAATGTGTCCCGTCCCGTCATAATAAAAGTCCCGGTATTCGCGAGGCGGGTATTTGTTTAACAATCGCTCCAGCAGCCTCGCTCAGCTCCACAACACTCGGTCCTGCTCTGCTTTAGACTACAGTAACGTTAATAACCGCATGCATGAACGTGATTTCTGCCCGAGTCCTATTTTTCACCGGCTGTGATGAGAAGACCACATCTCCCAAGATGCTGCGCTCACACTTTGTGTCATCAAACTACGATTTGTTTTGAATAGGCGCCCTCCAGTGGACGAAAGCTGCATAGTGCACCTTTAACATTGTCAAAAATTATGTTGATTAAGTTTAACATATTTTGAACCTGCGATATTCCCTTAAGTATAAGCAATAGTAATCGTGAAGCTTTATTTAGCAAGCACCACTAATTTAGCCTGACAAGCCAGACCCACATCAAGATGTTTGGTCTGGAAACTCACCATAGACAGGGCTCAATCCGAGGGGCGGGATAAACGGTTGTCTTTCACGCTCCCTCTGCACGCAACTGGATAGAGCTACAACCAACCAGAGCAACGAAGGTGAAGCGGAGCTAGTTGACAGATTAAACATTCGGCAAAATTCAGAACACATCATGCCTTTTTAAGAATGACTTCAGTGCCGTTCTTTGTTCTTTTCTCAGAGAAAAGCTTAACTCCAAGTCTTCCAGAGTCACGGTCAAAGCTGATTCGAAAGACCGCCGTTCGACAGTTTCTGTGTTTACTAGAAGCACGCAAGCGCAACTCTGCCGTCACTATGTTAAGCCCCGCCCACCGACTCTATACACGATGTGATTGGGCCGACCAGAGTTTGGTTTTTACAGCTTAGAACTGTATTGAGAGTTGCTAGATGATACTCGCGGCAGATTAGATTTGCTGCCGCTAGGGTGCGTTTAGATTTCTAGGCAACCACTAATTAGCTAAACTGTTGCCAAACATGCTCCTTGTAAAGACTATAGAAGAGATAGCAGCGATTAGAAATCTTCATTCATGTTTATGGTCATGCCATTTTTATTTTCACAAACTGTTAGCAGGCTTATGTGTGTGCAAACACACATTGGCTCTATCTTTCCTCAGCGGATTGAGCTGTGAGATGAGTGTGTGGGTGTGAACTTGTGTCTAGCAGCCATGTCAACAGGGACTGAACCAGGTCTCAGTCTGAGACGAGGTGAGAAGTCGACATCGGCACACACCGATCGATACTTTGGCGCTGGAGGTTTCAGTTACTCCGGCCTACTCGTTGGCCTGCTAGCCTCATTAGAGGTGTCGTTTATGACAGGGAGAGTTTTACTGCGTTGTACCCGCCAACAATCCAACACTCGTGGAAGCAATAAACTGATGCTGTGCTTCATGTAGCATCAACAAATTATTTCATTTTCATGCCGGATGGAAGTGGTTTCAATATGCCCGGGATATCATTGCTCATATCACACTCGGTGTGCTGCTGACACTGACAAAAAGATGAATGTTTTTGGAATGTGAGAACTCATTTTTTACATTTGAGGAAATCATGAAAGGTGCTTGCTAGTGTAAAACTTTTTTATTACATTTTATTGACACCCCCTCAGCCCCTCAGTCCCCCACCACCCCCAGCAATGCTATTCTAGAGCGGAGACATATTGAGGGCCCCCAGGGGACCCAACATTTAACCTTTCTACATTGTGGCAAATTAAAAAGAGCTCTTAGAAGTTCAAGTTCAAGATATGGTCCTTCTGTCTTCTTTACAATCCACGCTATTGCAATAATTCTATCTCAGTTTTTGTTCCAACAGGTAAAAATGTTAAAGTAAAAATTATCTTTATGAAGTGATCTTGTGAATGATGAATATGTGCTTATATTTAATTTTATAATTATATTAATTTAATTTTGTATTAAAAATATTAAAAATATTAAAAAAATTTTTTACAGACTTCTCTATGGTGACCTGTCCGAATTCTCCAATCATATGGTCCGTATAAACCCCGCCCCTTTCTCACAATACACCACAAATGCCTTAGCAAATAACTAAAATCACTAATATTACTAACTGGAAATAAATTAAACATTAACAGTAATATTTGTATAAAAATACCAAATCACATAACAAAATGACAAAAAAATACACATTTTAAAGACTGGAAATATAAAAATAAAAGAGAATTTAAAATTGGAATTAAAGCTATACATAATATAATAAATATAATACTAAATTCTTACAGACAACGAACTACCATAAGCAAAAAGTAAAAGTAAAGTAATTTAAATGATTTAAATCGCTTTGTAGCTCAAACACAAAACTGAAAAAATTATGATTTATATCGCTTTATAGCTTTTCAAACAGAAAAAATTATGGAATCGTTTTATAAAATTATAAGCTTCATATTTAAGCTTTTTAAATACTTTAAAAACTGGCTTCCATTATAACTTCCATTAAAAGTTGCCTCCCTGTATAGTAACTGCTTTTTGTTTTTAAAAAAATGCAGGCGTGAAAAATAAAGGAGAACATAAAAAAACATGTTTAAACTGTTTTTGAGTTATTTAAATGGGTTCCTAGCCTAGAAATCTAGACGCACCCTAGCGGCAGCAAATTTAATCTGCCCGCAAGTGTCATCTAGGAACTCTCAATACCCTTCTGAGCTGTATTCCCCTCACTCTGGACGGGCCAATCACATCGTGTATAGAGTCGGCGGGCGGGGCCATAATGACGACGGCCGAGTTGCGTTTGCATGCTTCTAGTAAACACAGAAACTGGCGAACGGCGGCGGTCTTTCGAATCAGCTTTGACTGTGATTCTGGAAGACTTGGAGTTAAGCTTTTCTCTGAGAAAAGAACAAAGAACGGCTCTGAAGTCATTCTTAAAAAGGGAAGATGTGTTTGGAGTTTAGCCGACCAGATACGGCGAATGTTTAATCAGTCAGCGAGCTCTGTTTCACCTTCGTTGCTCTGGTTGGTTGTAGCGCTATCCTATCGCGTGCAGAGGGAGTTTGAAAGACAACTGTTTATCCCGCCCCTCGGATTGAGCCCTGTCTATGGTGAGTTTCCAGACCAAACATCTTGATGTGGGTCTGGCTTGTCAGGCTAATGGGTTCCTCCATTGAAACGACTTCTCCAATCATACAGTCTGCATAACCCCGCCTCTTTCTTACAATCCACCACAAACTCGCACTCAGATCTGCCTCCATCCGACCAACAACTGATGAATAGAAGCTACACTTTTTTTTCTTTTAAGATAATCCGTTTCACTCAGATGCAAGTCATAATATGGAATAAAAGATTTGTTACTACTTTGGTTTCATCATGACCTCAATATAGGTAGTATAGAAAAATATTAACACCCCACACCTCAATAAGCTGCCAAATTTGAGGCATCATTCACATCTGTAGCATTAATTTGGGATGCCAAAATCTTATTAACATATAACTGTATATGACTGATTGTTCTCAGCAAGCACCACTAAAAATAATGTGAACAGATGAGTGGTGCATGGAGGTCTCGTGCTTCAATTTGATGCATCTAGTGCACTAGTCTAGAGAGTGCTAATGGGTGAGGCTGAGGACATTTCTGTAGTGGCGGTAATCGCTTCTCCAATAAGCTCTACAGATCTTGCCGCTGCAGCAAGACTTGCTCTGACACATTTAGAGCTCTGAGAAAGAAAGAGGTCTTGGCTGCCAGCAAAACACTCTGCACACTTTTACAAATAAATAAAACAATGATGTTCATGATAATGAAAGGAGACTAATTATACAATAGAGCTGGAAATAAAAAAGGCCGTTAGAAAAGTAGCCATCTCAAGGGTAACGTGTTGCAAGTACTGTTTTATTTTTAGCTGACCTGAGATGTACTAAACCTGAATTAATTAAATCCAACTGTAGTAAAACTTTGTAGTGGAAAAAAAATACTGAATTTAAAGGTGCCCTAGAATGATTTAAACAATATGTTAAATTGTTCTCTGATATCTACAGGGTATGTGGCTTATTTAAGGGCAACATTTTTCCATATACAGTTTAACAGGTCCATTTACAACCCTATAAATTGTCCCTAGGATGTAATGCTCTGTTATTGCCTTATTTGGAAAAGTCATGAATATTAATATTGAGCTCTGCTCTGATTGGCTTATTTCAGCAGCTCACAGTGGCGAAGCGGCTCGTGGGTCCTGACCGCCCTGACAGAACAAAGACCGACTGAATGACACTTTAAACAGAACATCTCAAATGGAGATTGATAAAATGCAGGCCACTTGTTTATTGGTTGTTTCAGATCATCCGCGCGCGAGAAAGAGCTCGCATTCGTGCGATTGCCAGATTTCAGTCTTTTCAATCCTACAAACAGAGTTTTTCTGTGAAAAGAACACATCCGGTGTCCAATCTGGCAACCATATGCACGCTCTCGCTCTCTCTCTCTCTCGCGTGTGGATGATCTGAAAACACCAATAAAAAAGTAAGCTGCATTTCAGCAATCTCCATTTGCGATATTCTGCTTAAAGTGGCATTCAGTCTACATTTTAGACTTGTCTTTTTTCGTCAACGATATTGCATGTTTATATAATGTCACAATGTAGGCTAACGTTACAAAGTGACTGTGATGTACTCTTAATACAAGCATGCAAAACATCATAGGCCTACTTCACTTCTCAAAAATATATAACTTATATTTTTACAAAATGAATCGCCTTGTCAAATGACTATCGTTTTAACTTATATGGTGGAAAAGGTGACGTTTGCTAGAAGGATTGAGTGAACGATCTAAGCAAAGTATCTACGGTTGTATTTTGTAATACAAAATAATATTACCCTTTGTCATTAGACACACTATTTAGTTTTGTATGGTACTTGGAGTTTCCTATTGTTACTGTACTAGCATCTTGCGATATCTAGACAATGCAGTCTATTTATACACTATTTAACACTGAAAACGGAAAACATTTTAAATATTCACAATAAATGAACAAAACAACCAAAAACAAATAAAAACAATGGATGAAAACTGCAACGGATGATTGTGTTTTAGGTGCATGCTAGGGGTGGCACGGTTCACAAAACCCACGGTTCGGTTCATATCCCGGTTGTTGGTTCTGTATGGTTCTTGTTGTTGTTGTTTCTTTTAATCGTTAATACTCCGGAAATTTACTTTTTACTTTTAAATTTTTATATATAGCTTTTATCCACAATTTAGGATACAGTATATCATGTAATCATGCACAAACTGAACTTGACTTGACCATCTCTGAGGAAAGCTAGGTGAGATTTTGATATACAGAAGACATTGATGACATGTTTTTTTCATTTATTTGGCAAAAAAGGAGATTGTGTATTACCATCTCTACAGGAACTTTGAAGATTGAACTGAAGAATTAACTTGCATTTATCAAACTGGCAACTTCAGTGTTGCTTTAAGCCTTGTTTATACCTAAGCCTTGTTTAAACACGTCCGCACGAGCGCAAGGGTGTGTACGCGAAAAAAATGACGTCAACGCAGAGTGTGCGAGACCCCATTTCGTTTGGCAGTGTGCACGTCAAATTTTGTAACTTTGCGTGCGGCTCCACAACCCGAAGAAGCATGAGTTCCAGGCGAATCTGGCCGAGCATGACATCTCATCCCGCCTTCACCAACCCCAAAACAACCCCACACCATAATCCCCCCCTCCATCAAACTTTACACTTAGCACAATGCAGTCAGAAAAGTACCGTTCTCCTGGCAACCAACAAACCCAAACTTGTCCATCAGATTGCCTGACAGAGAAGTGTGATTGGTCACTCCAGAGAACACATCTCCACTGTTCTAGAGTCCAGCAGCAATTATCTTTTAAATTATTTTATTCTGTGGCAGAAACAAGCTTCCCTAAAACTTGTTAGAAATCCAAGTATGACATCCCTAAAGAAGAGTGCTAATGTGAATTAAATTTCCCAAAAAGTGATCAGGAGTGATAGATTAAACGTAATTAAAATAAATATAAACAAATAAAAGATAAGAAAATAAAGGTAATAGATAGAATAAATACTTGTGAACAGATGCATATTATTTGTCATAATAACAGGCATGGACTAAGATGAAACAAATCAAATCTATATAAAAACTGGCTACCATATTACTAAGATTTAGTGGGTGGTTGTAACTGGCTCAATTCAAAAAGAGCCCACCACTGAGTATCTGATATTCTCATTTCTAGATATCCTCTGGGTCCCTCCTTCAACCGATGGAAAAAACGCAAGACTGAATGCTTAGAAATGTAATAGCACTCCTATTCTCTATACACCTCAATATTTGAGGCATCAATAACATGCATAGCTTAAATGTTGTGGGGAAGACTTATGTTCCATGCTCTAAAAACGATAGCGATGTTTGCCTGAGGTTCCTGTGGTTTTAAGTGGATTCTGAATGGGAACTTGCATAAGGTGTCAAACTGAGAGTTTATGTGCCATTTTTCAGCCTGTTTTCTTTTTTCCATGAGGACAAGTAGACCATGGAAAAATAATAAGCTATACAGCAGGGCAGACACCAGGAGGTCAGTGAAGGGAGCTAATGAAAATCTGCTGGATTCCATCATAATCTTGGGATATAAAGCTGAATGTTATCATTATAGGCATCTAGAGAATATCTGATTGATGAGAACTCTATTTTTACATAACCTGAAGTTTAAAAGCAAATCAACTAATGTGTTGTAATGTGTCCTTGATTATTGTGTAACCACCATAAACTTGAAATAAAAAATAAAGAGATACACCGATCAGGAATAACATTATGACATTCTTAATATTGTGTTGTTCCCCTTTTGCTGTCAAAACTGCCCTGACCCATCAAGGCAGGGACTCCACTAGACCCCTGAAGGTGTGCTGTGGTATCTGGGACCAAGATGTTATCAGTAGATCCTTTAAGCCCTATAAGTTTCGAGGTGGGGCCTTCATGGATCGGACTTGTTTGTTCAGCCCATCCGAAAGATTGGATTGAGATCTAGAGAATTTGGTGGCCAAGTCAACAGCTCAAACTCGTTGTTACCTTCTTGAGCAATTTGAACTACAGTAGCTTGTTGTTTAATCAGACTACACGGCCCAGCCTTCGCTCCCCGCGTGCATCAATGAGCCTTGGCCGCCCATGACCCTGTCGCCGGTTCATCACTGTTCCTTCCTTGGAGCACTTTTGATAGACACTGACCACTGCAGACCGGGAACACCCCACAAGAGCTGCAGTTTTGGAGATGCTCTGACACCGTCGTCTAGCCATCACAATTTGGCCCTTGTCAAACTTGCTCAAATCCTTACGCTTGCCCATTTGTCCTGCTTTTGACACATCAACTTTGAGGACAAAATGTCTAGTTGCTGTCTAATATATCCCACCCACTAACAGGTGCCGTGATGAAGATAATCAGTGTTTATTCACATCACCTGTTAGTGGTCATAATGTTATCCCTGATCAGTGTAAATTAAATGTTATAATATTCATTGATACAGTAGCAATTGAGGAAGCAACAGAATTTTTGGTAGCAGACACTGTACTATAGACTATCGATAGTGTATTAGTGATTACTAACTAGGGTTACATTTAAATTCGCACATTGCATTCCATTGAAAGCCCATTGGCAATAGCCATAAGCACCTGTTTAACATACTATTTCCACTGGATTTTTAAAAAGGGGAGAGTAATATTCAATAATTGCACTGATCATTTTTAATCCGGGCTCTTTGTAAATAACTACAGATCTCCCAAACCTAAAGGGACACAGTGATGGAAAAATATATATTTTGCGTTCCCCAGAGAAACTGTGTTCGAGTTATTTGCAAGCAAACACAAATGTGTGGGGGAAATGGTTGTGAGGAATACGAAGATTTTGTTAGTGAACGTCTTGAGGGAATGCAAAAATGTTGTCCTCTCATCTCATATTTTTCCCATCACCATGTCTATTTAGTGGCTCTGTACATCCTATATCATCAGACAGCTTCAAGAAATAAAAACCAGTTCTAAATGAGCGTAGTAAAATACCTTTCTTACACAATTTTTGGTTTCAGTGCCATACTTTTATAAATAAATAAAAATAATCAAATCATCCATTGTTGAACAGTTATCTCTCTTCAAAAGCTGCATATGATTTTGGACTGTTTGGGGCCTGATTTGATTACCAAAATAAAAAGTCTGTGTAGTTCCTGTCTGTACAGTATAAATGCAGTAGTGACTCTGAGCCGGCAGAAATGAGTGCTCAGCATATGAAAAACGCACAGAGGGTAACTCAAGGATACATCTGCAATACCTCTTAATATTAAAGTGTGGATGAGGGATATATAACTGCTGTTGTATTTCACTGATGCTTTTATCCATTTAAAAAGTGTCTTTGGGATTTGCAGTTTATTAAAACATGTATTCCCCATATTGACTTGTTTGTTTGTTTGTTTACAGTAGGTTTACATGTAGTCTTTTGTTAATATTATGAATAACTGTGCAATTTCTCTGCCACCGGCTTCAACAAACAGAACTGCAAAAAACAATATGAGGTTTTCTGAACATCTGCCAGTGGGCAAATAAACATGCAGCGCCACGGCAGATTTAAATAGCTAAGCCGTTGCTGTGTTGGTCTGGACAGGACGCAAAAACAAACAGAGACTTGTTTAATACTTTTGCTTAAAAGTACAATTCTATTAAAAATGCTGTGGTCAGTAGGATTTTCTAATGTTTGAAAAAAGAGGCTTGTATGCTTACCACAGCTACATTTATTTGATTTAAAACAGTAAAACATTGTGAAATGTCATTACAATAAAAAAAAAAAATATAGTTTTTTTAGTAACACTTTATTTTAGGGTTCAGTTATTAATTATTAACTAGTTGCTTATTAGCATGCATATTACTAGGATATTGGCTGATTATTAGTACTTATAAAGCACATATTAATGCCTTATTCTGCATGACCTTATTCTACATCCCTTAATCCTACTCAATACCTAAACTTAAATGCTTAAATGAGTTTATTGAGGCAAAAGTCGTGGTTAATAGTGAATATGTGTTCCCCATACTAAAGTGTTACCGTTTTTTCTTTTGAGTATACTGTAATTTATTCCTGTGATCAAAACAGAATTTTTCGACATCAATACTTCAGTCTTCAATGTCACACGATCCTTCAGAAATCATTCTAATATCTTGATCTGCTGCTCAGGAAACATTTATTATTATTATCAATGTTGAAAACAGTTGTGCTGCTCAATATTGTGGAAACCGATACCCCCCCGAACAGAAATAAACTGTCACTTTTGATCCATGCTAAATAAAAGTATTAATTTCTTTAAAAAAAATCTTACTGACCACAGTATGTTTTATACTTTATAGTGATATGCAAATTATGATTATATGGGGTCCATTTGAGCCACTCAATATTCATTTGTAATACTGATAAATCAATTGAGAAAATCAACAATAAAATGACTAAACTTGGATAAATATATAAAATCACTGAAAAATGATATAATTTAGTCATGAGGACTGAAAATGCAACAATTAAGCTCTTCATTATTACATATTTCATATACTAATTAGATTTGCAATTTCTTGAGTATAGCACAAAAGGACCCCCATAGGTTTATGGTAGGGGTCTCAACATGCAGTGTTAGCAGAAGCATGAATTCGTTTCTGACCTGTTCTAGAAGGTCCTCCACCTTCCTCTGCCAGCTCTCTCTGGCGGAGCACATATCCTGATCTTTATTCTGAGCCAGCTGGGTGAGTGCTGACCTTTTATTCTCCTCATGCTCTTCACGCAGTTCCTCACGGAGTTTTTTACACTCTTGCCTGTGGACACACACACACACACACAAAGACACACACTAAGGATCATACTGTTCATACAAATTTTTTGCAGAGACCTTCTGACATAAATCTGATAAAAACAGGACAGATTTGGTTTCTGATGTTGCATACATTTAAATATAAAAACACATAAATAAAGTTCTCTGCTGGGTCAGAGGTCAGTTGATCATTAATGACTGCTAAATGGGCCGTTTGCGCGCTCCACAAATCTTTTCAAAGCACCTACATTTCTCTGCTCGGCAGCAGCGGAGGTCGCGAAGGAGGTTAACCATCACATTATGTGGTGTAATTGCAGGACGTCATGAGAGAGTGTGGCGCTGGGCTTAAATCCATGACTATTAAGTCTGTGCTACAGACTGTTCTAAAATGCCCAAATAAACTCACACATACTGAGACACTGCGGAAACCTTTTAAAGGTGTGAAATTAGTCTTAATTGCTGCTTAAGAGGAAATGGAAGCTGTAATGGGGTCTGAGCACCTCGGAAGCCGCCCGAGACCACAGCAATAAGCACTGAGACGTGAACGGATTTTTACAAAACACGCTGATTTATCTGTTCATTTCGAGTGGCAAAAATTTCTAATTGATAATATACTGCAAAGCAGCATTTATTTACTGTGAAGCATCAAGGGTTTTTTGCAAAGTGCTGTATGAATATTTATATTTATTATTTTATTTATTCAGGATGCAGTCCGCATGAACAGTGTTAGTGACACGTTTCTTAAAGGACATTGCAAAAGAGACAAAGCATATCTTAAAAAATGCACAAGAAATATATTTGTATTTTTGCATGGTCTTGTAATGCACTTATTAGAATTGTAATTCACATACTATAACTGCACACATGATCTGCACATTTTTCTATAGTACTTAAAAAAAGTATAAAACACAACTGGCAGTTGATGAGGGTGAGGATGAGGTGTCATGTTATGAGACAGATGAGGTCATAGGGACAATCCGGCAGGGAGAAAGTGAGGGTGATCGAAGATGAAGATGGATATGATAACTTAATATGATGGTTTGATGATGAGTGGTACCCGGTGGGGTCTTCTGCTGCTGCACTCTCAGAAAAAAAGGTACAGTGCTGTCACTGAGGCGGTACCCTAAGGTACAAAAGTGAAAAGGTACATCTTTGTACCTTACTAACCCCTAAATGGTACATATTAGTACTTTAAAAGGTACATATCCGTACTTTAAGAGTGTGTATTAGTACCTTAAAGGTATATTGTAGTGCCTTAAAGGTACATATCAGTAGGGTACTTAGGGTACTGCCCTAGTGATAGAAATGTACCTTTTTTTCTGACAGTGTGTAGCCCATCCGCCTCAAGGTTGTTGTGTTGTGGCTTCACAAATGCTTTGCTGCATACCTCAGTTGTAACGAGTGGTTATTTCAGTCAAGGTTGCTCTTCTATGAGTTTGAATCAGTCGGCCCATTCTCCTCTGACCTCTAGCATCAACAAGACATTTAGTTGCCCACAGGACTGCCGCATACTGGATGTTTTTCCCTTTTCACACCATAAACCCTAAAAAACGGTTATGTGTGAAAATCCCAGTAACTGAGCAGATTGTGAAATACTCAGACTGGCCCGTCTGGCACCAACAACCATGCCACGCTCAAAATTGCTTAAATCACCTTTCTTTCCCATTCAGTTTGGAGTTCAGGAGATTGTCTTGACCAGGACCACACCCCTATATTGTCACTTGCCTGTCCTGTCATGTGGGTTTTGTCATTCTGAGCATGAGCTCATGTAATTGTCTGATCCCTCCCGCCTTGTTATCTGATTAGTGTTGATTTCTCCCACCTGTTCCCTCTTGATTTTCTCCCTTTATAAGCTCCTTGTGTTTGTCAGTCTGAGTCGTATCCTTGTACTGTCTACGTCTTCTGTTCCCCTGTGACTTCTTCATGGTATGTGTTTAGTTCCAGTTTATGTATTTTCTAGTTTACGTTTTCCCCCTCGTGGGTTTTGTTTTGCACTTATGTTTTGTTTGTTGTAAATAAATATTATTATTCTTGCACTTGAGTCCTCACACCAATTCCTTTGTGTGAACGTGACATAAATGCATTGAAGCAACTGCCACGGTTGATTAGATAATTGCATTAATTAGAAACTGAACAGGTGTTCCTAATAATCGTTTAGGTGAGTGTACATCATACATCAAATTATGTATGTATAATGCATCATTTGCCTTTATTTCATTTAGGCTAAAGGCTGCAACATACTCCACAAGAACAGAAAAAAAAGTTCTCGCTCCCAGGGCTGCGAGAACAAAAATGATGTCATGTTGTTCTCGCAGCCCTGGTTTGGGAGTTCTCGCAGCTTGTTCTCGACACATCGTCTGAGCAGAACTTTTTTCTTGCGGGTGTCCGAGAGCTATTGCATGATTGGTCAGACATTTAAAGTAGGCGGGGTTAATGCGGAGAAACGCAGATGTTTGGCACCTGCTTTTCTCGTGAAGTACGGAATGTCCTGTCGAGAACAAACTTTATTCTTGTTCTTACCACTTTTAGAAAATGAACAAATTTCTTGTTTCTTGCAGAGTGTGTCCCAAGCTTAAATAAAGGCAAAGAGCTTAGCGTTAAGGACAAGAGGTTAGACATGTTTCATGCGCTGCATGTTCAACAATTCCAAACAATTCAGAGTAGAGTAGGAAGCAGTTTTTCAGACACCTGGGGTAAATTTTAAATGCAGTTCTGCTTCTAAAAGTATAGCCAAGTCAGAAACAAACACACACAGCAACTGAGCCATCCAGTCATGCGGAGCATTACAAGAGGAGGTGGTGAATTAACCAGCAGTTCTGCTCAGTATGTGGCTTTATAAACTTGATGTACCTTTACGAAGAGTCCATTCGTCTTCATAAATGATCTCAGTGCAAAGCTGTCAGCCCAGCAAACAAAAATGGCATAAACAATTTTGATTTGTTGCACTCGGCACAATCATGCTTGCAATATCCAGACGGCGCTCCCTCAAAGGGGAGGATCCATCTGGAGTGTTATGAACTTCATTGTGCGGTGCAACTGTGAGCATAATCGCACAACGCAAATTCAAGTGTTGATGAAGTCAGTGATTGTTTAAGACTGTGCAAACGCAAGTGTGTCTGTCTGACAGATCGGCCCGGTGAGGAACGAACCCTCTTGCAACTCTGGCAACACAAAGTCTGCTAAACATTTGTCCTTTGACACTTGAATATCTTTTCCTGCATTGTTAAGAGAAATACATGCTTGTAAACATCACACATCGAGGATAACTTCATATTCTCCTGCCTGATAAAACATTCCATCCTTACATATTTTCTTTCCCTTCACAGCTCATAGTTCTTACCTTTTTAACCATTAACAGACAGTTTTCTCCATTATTACAATGTTTAATCCAGTGTAAACATTGTAATTACACTTACATTGTAATTAGTTCATTAACTGATAATGCTGAAATAAAATAATGTATTCATTAAAATAATGCTGAAATAAAATAAAATATAACTATTAGAAAAGCTTAAAAGAAAATTAGAAATATTGCTTTGGCAACTACCGGAAATATTTAGTTTGTACTAAACTGACTAAAAGTGAAATAAAACTAAATCAAAGGTATATACATATTTAAAAAAAACCTTGAACTTAAAATTGACAAAAGTTCATAAAATTAAATGAAAAATGTAATTAAAAAAAGAGAAATTATAAAAATAAAAGATAATTCAATGTATTATGAAAACACAATATATATATAAATAATTGCACTAATTTAACTAAAATTTTACTCAAATACCAAGGAGGTCTAACTGCATAATTCTATCATTACCAATCTGTTAGCATATCATTCCTTGTCAAATGACATTTCTACTGTAAAATTCCTACTGTAAATACCCATTAATACCGTTTTCCATGGACTAGACCTCTTAAAAATCCATTACATAAGTCCTCAGCACCATAAATGATAATAATTAAGATCATTTCTAACTGGAGACTCTAAAATCGATTTAGCTTAGGATGCGTGGAGTCATGGAAGCTCGTAGAAATTCATAACAGGGTTATCTTGGAATACGAGGCTCTCGACCTAGATCCAACATCATCACCAGCACTTATTTTGAGCAATAATGAGCTCTCCAAATAACAAGTTTAAGTCTAAATATCATGCTCCAGGGCACCACAGTACCATCCTGAACAAATGTTGTGGAAAATGAGCTACCGAAGATGAAATCCAATAAATGTCTTGTAGATTTGTCATTAAAGCATGTTGAATGCCTGCTTAGGGCCTATTTAACTTCAGCCTTCTCGGTTAGCTCCTTTTTATCGTTTTCGGGGGATGTCATAGTAGTGAATTAGTAACTTTGCAAAACAATGAGCACACAAGGTAGCCAAAATGTTCTTATTGGCCTTTTTGTTTTAGAACTGCCCAGACTTTTTTCAAGGCACATGATATTAAAGACTGGTTGTAAGCATTGCTGATAATGATTTAGGCAGGCAGTGTTTTCTGAGGCGATGCCAAAACACTTACGGCTGTTGGGAACTTTACAGGGAATATAAGTCATCTATTTGCTTGGCAAAGAATGAGAGTGAGAAGGGCCTTGCTTGATGACAAACCACTAAAACGGATAGCAAATGAAACAAAAAAAATATTCTTACTTTAACCTTGGAAATACCCTTCCACACCTTTTTTATTTCCAAAAAACTAACTAACTAACTAACTAACTAACTAACTAACTAACTAACTAACTAACTAACTAACTAACTAACTAACTAACTAACTAACTAACTAACTAACTAACTAACTAACTAACTAACTAAAATAATTATGGGTAATGTAGTCCTTGATGGAGTGACAGTCCGGGGTGTAATGCCATCAAGGACTACATTACCCATAATCCTTTGCCAAGACACAGGTGTAAACAATGAGTAATGATGAGTCTGGGAACTCTCACTGGTGAATCGTGACAATTATTATAGTAAAATAACAACATTATTTATATTATTAATTACGTTTTTATTTGTGTGGTTTTTTTTAACCTTGCTCTAATGTTAAGGTGTACTTCATTGTCCCAAAAGGGAAATTTGTCAAACAAACAAACAGACAGACAGACAGAGAGACAAACAAAAAACAAACACACACAGACAGACAGATATGGATGAATGGATTTAATCTACTATTATGTTAGAGAAAGAAGCCTTTTGTATGGAGTTTTTTGACCGTAAGTCTTTTAAGGGACAGGTTTGTCCACGTATATCCACGATGACCCTTATTCGATGTGAGAAGTAAATATTTCTGAAGGCACGCTTCCAAGATCTCGCGCTCATGCAGTGGAAACATGTGCTCTTACCTGAGTGTCTCGGTCCACTTCAGCTCAAGCTCCAGGGCCATCTTATCCATTTTGAGCTTCTCTTCCTCTTTGGTGGAGATGAGTTTGGCATCATGCTGTTGTTTCTGAGTCTCCATCTCTCCCTGAGGAAAAGATCAAGAGCGAACATTAGCCCTGATGAGCCATTAAGCACATGACCTGTAATTTTGAGTTCTAATGGCGGCACTCAGGACGAGAGGGAGGGCCCTTCTTCACAGCTATCAATCATACTGGAGATGGAAATCCTTTTTCATTTCTCAACTCACTCATTTCTCTTCTCACACACACACACACACATGTCTGATTCATTATGCATGCATGGTCATTCTGAGAACCTGTGATTCAGGTCAAGGACACAGGAAGAGGAACCATGAAGAGGCCTCTCTAATGAAGTGTCACAAAAATGCAGGTGGTTGTACTTCAACAGGGCATTTATTACACACCTCAAAATTATGAACTTGTTGCAGGTGTTTTTAGAAGCTATTCATGGAAACTGAGGGCAAAAGCAGTACCCAGAGTTTTTTTTTTTTTTTTTTTAAGAGTAATTGCTTATGCTAATAGACCTGAAGGGCTGTTAGGAGGTTGCTGGTCTCTCTGAGTCTGGCCCGCGTGGCATCCAGCTCTTCTAGAAGCTTCTTCTGGGCGTCCTTCAGATTAGAGATGTGTCCCTCAGCAGAACCCAGTCCATGCTCTCCCTGCTTCACCAGCTCTTGGAGATGACTCACCTGAGGAACAGTAAAAGTTACTTACTTTTGAGCTTGTTCTTTGTTGGCTTACTGTAAGAATGAGGCAAAATGCTATATACTGAGTACAATATTAAAAATAAATAATAATAACAATAATAATATAATATTAAATGCATTTTTTGCACAATTGTAACAAATGATTAACTCTAATAAACAAAATGCTTAAAGGTCCACTGAAATCAAAATTTAAGTTTTTTAGCTTTTAGTATGACTGTGTTAGCCTTAAAGTTATGAATAAGCTGGTATGTTCCAAAACTATGACAAAATTTGCATTTAGGAGATATAAGCATTAAAAATTTACAGTCTCCCACTTCCGTTAAAACGAATCTCAGATTTTGGTGACATCATCGCAGACTTCACTTTCTCGTCAAATCTTCTGTCCAATCAAAATGCTCTCTAGAATCTAAAGCCCGCCCCCTACACTGCTGAAGCTGTGGCTGAAATCGGTAAGTTGTTAACACGCATTTACAAATTTCTACATGGTGAAAGGCACATAGCACACTATATATGTGATAGGAAACAATTCAGTGTAAATATGCTTTCATTTGAGGCGAATAAAGTCTGTTTTCACGTTAGTTTCACACACCGCAGCAGCGCACACACCCCAACGGTTCTGGTCTAAATTTAGACTACGGACACGAGAGCGCAGCGCGGATCATATGCGCAAGTCGGCGCAGACAACAAACATATTGACCCATGGAGGAGATTATGATGGTAAACGATTAGAGGAAACTGGCTTTACCAAACAGAGAAAGGTCCGCTCTTGCGCTCTAGTCAAACTGTATATTAACGAAACGCTATTGGCTGTTTCAAAAAAGGGGAGGAGCTGCTAACAGCTGGAGCCGTTTCAGGGGAAATTACCTTAACACATTGAATAATGCGGCCCGTTTCAAGGCACTTCAGTGGACCTTTAAAAATAAATAACTGTACATTTCATACCCTTGTGAGCAACATAACCAGCTACTAAAAACAGCTTAAACCAACTATTTAACATCTTAGTGGGTCTGTTGACTGGTTTTGGAGGGGTTTGGGGTACTTTTCACTCCACTAAAACAGCTGAAAACCCCCCTAGGACCAGCAAATCAGCAGGATAACTTCTAAAAACAGCATCCTAACCCAAATGTAACACTTAAAAGTCTCTCAGTACTATCTCAATCAAATTAAGATTCTGAAGTTAGCATGTTTCTAAGTCAACAACTCAATGCTTTAATGCACATACAAATACTGTACACAACACATAAATAATGAATGATACACTGCTTTTTAAGACTCAGTTCAACAGCCTTCAAGTGGGAAGCAAGGCTAAATACGTAGCATATGTGGATAATGGGTTTCTAGATGGTGCAAGAAGCTGGTTTGTAGATGGATCTTTGACCAGCAACAAATCAGCTACCAGTTGGTCATTACCAGCTTACAGTGGTCAGGCTGGAGCTAAAGACCAGCTTAGATAAGCTAGAAACCACAGCTACCATATTTCAAAACACAGATACCATCTCAAGATGGATCTTCCTGCAAGTTCAGAGTTTCATGTGCTTATCACGCATGACTCAAAAAGTAAATTAAACATCGCTAAATTGAATGATAGGGTAATAATCAGTGACGCTGCTCCTTTTCAGGGGTCTCCTTGGCCCATTTGCAGCTGTGGTTAAGTATATGGGACCCAGCCAGATTTGCGTACCAGAAGCCCATTAAAACACATCGAGACTAATGAGATGATAAACACATGACACTGAAATTGATCACCTCCTTCCTCTACTTCCATGCCTTCCTTTCTACCTGCTAAATCACTTTCACAGAGACAGCATAGGGGTTTAAAAAGAATGGACAACACTAAGCAATGCAGCAGTGTGCTGCAGTTTAAACAGCAAGAGTTCCTAACAGTGACTACATGGATTTACATGCATCTTCATAATGCATTTATAACGAGGTTTAGGCAATATTGTGATTAAACTAATTGCAAGGGTTCCACAAGTAGTGGGCACAGGTACATTTGAGTGAACGAGACGGAGGAAAGTTAGTGAGGGATGAGCTTAAAAACTGAACCTAAAGGTGCAGTATGTAATAATGACAGCTTGCAACTGAAATGTAACCTAGAAATCTAGACACACCCTAGCGGCAGCAAATCTCTTTTGCAGCGTGTGTTGTCTAGCAACTCTCCATAGACTTGTGAGCTGGAAAAACCAAACTCAGGTCAGGCCAATCACATCGTGTATAGAGTCGGTGGGTGGGCTTAATATAATGACGGCAGAGTTGCAGAGTTTTAGTGTGCAACTTATAAACATAGAAGCCGGAGAATGGCAGTTATTTTAATCAGCTTTGACTGCGACTCTGGAAGACTTGGAGTTAAGCTTTTTTATGAGAAAGGAACAAAGAACGGCACTTAAGTCATTCTTAAGAAGGGAAGATGTGTTCAGAGTTTTGCCGACCAGATACGGCAAAAGTTTAATTATCAACTAGCTCCGCTTCACCTTCGTTGCTCTGGTTGGTTGTAGCGCTATCCAATTGTGTGCAGAGGGAGTTTGAAAGACAACCGTTTATCGGATTGAGCCCTGTCTATGGTGAGTTTCCAGACCAAACATCTTGATGTGGGTCTGGCTTGTCAGGCTAGCTGAAATGAGTACTGTACCCCAAATTAAAAATACTGGAGAAAGTTAGATCTCCCATTCCCTCCTACTCAGACTGGACGCTCCAGATGGAGGACACGCAACAGAAACAATGTATCGTGCTACAACACACAAAATCAATTGTACAAATTAAAAACAAGTGGTAACTTGTTTATAGTAATGCATTGTCTACTGGTTTATTTAGCTACTTTTAAGCACACCACATTAAGTATACCACTTAGTTCTGTAAGGCTTTAAATATTATAGTGCAGATAAACACCTGGCCACTCTTGTGTGTTTGCTACTGTCCCAATTAAAAACTGTAGAAGCAAAACAGCAACAACTAATAAAATTGATAACGGGCGTTTTAGATTTATAGTGTGCGAATAATCAAGCACTTAAAATAGTTAATCGTATTGGCGGCGCCGAGGGACCCCCAAAATAAATTCTACATAGGGCCCCACAAAGGCTTGGGTCAGCCCTCGGTTTTGGATACCACTACAAATGGCTTTTCCTTCAAATAGCGCCTAATTTAAGAGTATGGGGGGTGGGTGGCGGTGATGTTTCCTCTAACAGGCAATCCGGGGAGTCCAAAGCAAAAACAAACATATCTCATATTAAGTCCTCAATCTTATTATTGAAAATAATCAGGTTATTGGTGCATATACAAACATAGTCAATAAATGGTGTTTTATTTGTTATAAAAGACGTAAATGAAGGTTTCAGCACACACGTTAATGTTCACACATTACTACACATTACCTCATTGTTGGCCATGTTGAGTTTGGCACTGAGCTCCTCTCGTATATTGTCCAGTTCCTCTCGCAAAAGGCTCTTTTCTTGCTCTAGAGAGTTGCGTTCCTTCTCGAACTGATCCTCCATCTCCTATAAGTCCAACAGAACATGCCGATTATAAATGACAACCGCTTACAAACATGTGTGAAACAATTTATGTTACTGAAGATCAGACAACCATGTGTTGACATTGTGTTAATCTATTACTCCACCTTTTGAAGTTATACATTCTGTCATTTACTCATGTCGATGCAAATCCATGCGAAGAAAGAAACTCGTATTTGACACAACATGAGGGTGAGTATATAAAGTCAGAAGTTTCATTACTGGTTGAACTATTTCTTTAATCATGATAAAATTATTTTTTAGGCTGTGACATTTTGAAGACATCACCGTCTGGAAACTTAATTTCACACATGTCAGGGAAGTGCCTTCGGAAATCCATTTAATATCTGTCTCAGGAAGTATGAAAAAATAAGATGACAAGATTTGCAATGCAAAAACAAAGCGTGAGAAGAAATGAATAACTATATATTATTCATAATAAGATTCTTCAGCTTTCTAGATCCCTCCTGGAAAATAATGCAGAAACTAATCATAGCCATCTTGTGACATTTACAGAATGAAATGCAATATTTGATTGTGTCCTGCCACCACAGTCAGAGGATACAATAGATCTTATTATAACGCTTTCAATGTAGTATTGAATTAATATTCCTCGCATATTTTGGTTATGCTCTAAGAATTAAAATTCTGTAATTAAATCAGCCTGAGCCTTTTAAATGTACAGACTTCATTAAATTTTGTTTCCTAGACCTTTAAAATTAAAATTAGAATCTCCCATTGACCTGGACTGATAGAATGTAGTAGTACATTCTTTATGGCAAAAAGATGGCAAAAAGATGCATGAAATTAATTCAATGTACATTAGATGTTTTGTTTTATTATATTTATGCTCATTAAGGCTGCATTTATTTGTTATTTTACTTTTACTAAAAAAAATTAGTATTATTTTATTAAACTGTTTTATATTTTTATATATTTTAAAATGTGATTAATTCCTATAATGAAAACTTTTGAATAGGATGTCATTTTTTAAAATTATTTTGTTTAAATATCTTTTTTTTCCCATTAAGTACTCCCCTTCAGATGCGGCAGAAGATAATTACATTTCCCGGAAGACAAATTAAGTACAATTTACCTTGATCTTCAAATTCAATAAGTTTTTATTGTGCTTACTTAATGCATTGTGTTTCCTTCTGGAGCACCCGTGAATGTGTGAACCTTTTTTTTATAGTTGTGTTTGAGTCTCTAAATTGTCCTCAGTGTGAAAAGATGAATCTCAAAATCATACAGTCACTGCTGGAGAGGGTTCAAATATGAAAAAGATGCTGAAGAAATGAAGAATGTGCAGGACCTGGATGATTTTTCTGAAGAACATCAGGCAGTTTAACTGCTCAGGACAAACAAGAGACTCATATACAATCAATCATCACAAAACGAAAAAACAGCCCTGGATCATCCAGGGAACGACACAGTACTGATAATCAATGGAATAATGAATATTTAATCCTCAAAGTTGTATGTGTGAGTTTGACATGGGCCAAATTGTGATGGATAGACAAGCATCTCCAAAACTGCAGCTCTTGTGGGGTGTTCCCAGTCTGCAGTAGTTAGTATCTATCAAAAGTGGTCGGCCAAGGCTCATTGATGCACATGGTGAGGGAAGGCTGGCCAGTGTGGTCCGATTAAACAGGTAATAGAAGGTGAAGGTGAATGGGGCTGCATAGCCAGTCATGGTGTTCATGGTTACCTAGGGAACACAGGGCACCAGGATGCACTATGGGAAGAAGGCAAGCCGGCAGAGACAGTGTAATGCTTTAGGCATTGTTCTGCTGGGAAACCTTGGGTCTTGCCATCCATGTGGATGTTACTTTGACACATACCTACCCAAGTATTGTTGGAGACCATGTACACCCTTTATTGGAAACGGTATTCCCTGGTGCCTGTGGCCTCTTTTAGCAGGATAATGCACCCTGCCACAAAGCAAAAATGGTCCAGTAATGGTTTGAGGAACATAACAACGAGTTTGAGGTGTTGACTTGGCCTCCAAATTCCTCAGATCTCAATCCAGCCAAGCATCTGTGGAATGTGCTGAACAAACAAGTCCGATCCATGAAGGCCCCACCTCACAACTTACAGGATTTAAAGGATCTGTTGCTTACATTTTGGTGCCAGATACCACAGCACACCTTCAGGGGTCTAGTGGAGCAAATGCATTGACGGGTCAGGGTTGTTTTGGCAGCAAAAGAGGGTTCAACACAATATTAGGTCACAATGTTATGCCTGATCGGTGTACATGTCAAGGCTAATGTCAAATTAAACTCTAAAACTCTCAACTCTGTTAACTTTCTGAAAAACTCACAATTATAGCCAAACATATATTACAAGAAGTAAGTTATTGACATGAAAGAGAAAAGCAATAAATGTTGACAAATTAAAGATAACAGAGATTAGATGATCTCTCCCACTTATCTCAAAGAGCAATGGAGAGCTCCTTGCACATGCTGATTAAAGTGAAGTCTACAACAAATCAAACCCACGTCACTTCATTTCTGTGTATATTCATATACACATCACCTACA
The DNA here is from genome assembly GCF_024679245.1 of Pseudorasbora parva. Classification (NCBI taxonomy): domain Eukaryota; kingdom Metazoa; phylum Chordata; class Actinopteri; order Cypriniformes; family Gobionidae; genus Pseudorasbora; species Pseudorasbora parva. The sequence continues at coordinate 37,824,534 of NC_090186.1, read as the reverse complement.
AGAATAGGTAGTGAAAATCCTGCGCATATGTGGGCTTGTGGGCCGTGAGGAGAAAGAGATCTTAAGTATGCCTGTTTAAAAAATTGATGGTTAGCACAGACGGGCAAATGGGCTGAGCGCTCAGTATAGCTGGCAGGTGTGCATAATTCACTCCATCCTCAATTCAAGGCACACAAAAATGCAAATGGAACCTCTTGAGTGTCCTGGCTGTGCCTCAGTGACAAGACGTGTGTCACGATGGTAAAAATGGATCCATGTCAAATTAAGTAGAATCCAGTTGTGATCTCCCTCACCAGAAAATATTAAATACAATCGCACATATGTGACTCTATTTTGTGGAGGTTTCCAAAAAAAAAAAAAAAAGAGGTTCTTCTAATGCCACAAGGTCTGTCATTAGAGTAGTGAGTCACCAAACTCACTATGGACACACTAGAAACCGAATGTGCTCTGGAAAAGAAAGATAAAGAAAGAGAACGAGAACGAGAGAGTGGAAGGGCCCTAGGCTTCTTTTAATATAGGACGTCAGCGCGGTCGTCATGCTGTTTCTGTACAAGGCTGTGAGTCAGCGGCACACTCTAACAGGAGGCCACTCTCATTGATTATTCATCTGCGCCTCAATTTTTCAAACTACATTTCCATTTCTGAGAGTAACGAGCGCTAAGGCGTCGGTGTGATAAGCCCAAAGCAGCCATGCTGTAATGTGATTAACCGTTTGCTGCTGCGGCATCACTGGCGATGTCCACCGGCACAAAGGTTTGCTGAAGGGTTTGACAGCAGGTGATAAAGGCGGAGCAGGCCGGCTTTGGGCAGGCGTAATCTCTGTAAGCATGAAGGGAACTTTTCAGAAAGTATGGGAAATGAAAAACCATTGAGCATTTAGAAACTATATGCATTATTAGGTTACCACACTGCTTGCACTTGCATGATAGTGTCAGCATCCAGATTGAAAAGGTTAATAGTACCTGGAGAAAGGTAGAAGTTAGCATTTCTACTTATGCTCAGGTGGCGCTGGACTCTTCAGAAGTACATGATTGTTCACTGGTCCAAATTATACAGTATATCTTAATTCATATCCAAATTCTTATGGGTCAATGGCATGTCGTGCATATTTAAGTGCATTATTTCCTTTCAAAATAATTTGATACATTAATGACGCATCACTTTATTTAGTTTGAATTCGTTTTAGTACATTTAAATAATACATATTATGGTAACACTTTTGTAACGTAACTGCTCCGAGACAGAAGGTAGGATCCAAACGCAGCTTTTATTTAAATCCACACTTGTAGTCAACAAACAGGCAAGAGGTCATAACAGGTAGGCAGTCCAATCAAGCAAACAAAACCAGGGACAGAGGCAAAAGGGTAATCCAGGAAACAGACAAGAAATCCAACAAACCAAGAAACATGAAACCAGGGAAATGCTCAGAAATGCAGTATACAAAAAAACAAGACGTTGCAATAAATTAAAGAGATTACCAGGTTTATATGGTGAGGAAACCAGGATAATGAGACACAGGTGTAAACAGTAAGTGCTATTGAGTCCAGACAAAGGATTATGGGTAATGTAGTTTGTGATGGAGTGACAGTCTGGGGTGGAGTGCTCTCCGTGGTGGTGATCATGGGCACTCACACTGGTAAATTGTGACAACTTTAATATAACTTTAATAATTTCATATTCACTATTAACAATGACTTTTTCCTCAATAAACTCCTAATTTACTGCTTATTAATCGTAAGTAAGGTAGTTACTGTAGCATTTAAGTTTAGGTATTGAGTAGGATTAAGGGATGTAGAATAAGGTCATGCAGAATAAGGCATTAATATGTGCTTTATAAGTACTAATAAACAGCCAATATCCTAGTTATATGCATGCGAATAAGCAACTAGTTAATAGTCACCAACTGAACACTAAAATATGGTGTTACCCATATTATTAATTAAACCCCCAAAATGTCAGTTGGTGCAACTATCTGAACAAATGAACAGACTGAAAACTATTTAAAATGGTGTCTTAATAATACAAAATTAAAAACGAAATACTATGGCATCATTTTAGGTTTGAAACCTTTCATAAAAGCAAAAATATAATATATATATATATATATATATATATATATATATATATATATATATATATATATATATATATATATATATATATATATATATAATATCTGTTTTAAAGTTGTTGAGATAATTAAAAAAAGTTGGTCCAGCAATTTGTATATTCTCAAATGTCAGGTATATACTGTATTATTATAAAATATATAATATGTACAGCATTTTATTATCCACACATACACAGCCATTTAAAATGGGATATGATTTGGGGTCAGTAAGATTTTTAAAAAAATTTAAGAAAGTAATAATTTTATTCAAAAGTCTCAAGAAGGAAGTTTACATAATGCTTGTATTACAAATAAATGCTGTTTTATTTCTATTCATCAAATGATCCTTAAAAACGGTACACAAAAAAGCAGCACAACATTGATAATAAGAAGAAATGTTTCTTGAGCTATTAGAATGATTTCTGAAGGATCATGTAACTGAAGACTGGAGTAATGATGCTTTGACATCACAGGAATAAATTACATTTGAAAATATATTAACATAAATAGCAATATTATTTCAAAATGTTACTGTTTTTACTCTATTTTCTGTCAAATAAATTCAGCCTTGGTTAACATAAGAAACGTTTTTCATTAAAACAATAAGAACAAATAGTCACACTTAGGTTTGAAATAATAATAGTTTAGGGTACAGTTCACACTATTAACTAGCCATTAACTGTGACTTGTGCTGCAATAAACTCCTAAAAAATTATTACTGATTAATTAAGTTAAGTTTAGGTATTGAGTAGGATTAAGGGAAGTAGAATATGGTCATTCAGATTAAGGCATTAATATGTGCTTTATGAATTCTAATAAACAGCCAATATCCTAGCAATATGCATGCGAATAAGTAACTTAACAGTAAGAATTGGACCCTAAACTACAGTGTTACTGAGCAAACATTAAAACCATTAGTCAACATCGTTGTTCGACTTCGGCTTCAGAGAGCTGAAGATGAATGCACACCCTGGGACGATCTCTGAACTGGAAAGAGTAATAACTCACTGCTGCTCTACTATGTTCAGCTAACAATCTGGTGTGCATGATTTATAATTACACAAAGATTAAGTAGTTGTGAACTGTTTGGATGTGGACGTGCTGGCCTGCTGGCAGCTGCCTATTTTGAGGGAGGGTGACAGATTGCGCTCTGACTGAGTCAATTCCGTGCAGCTTTGTGTGCTTTCATTTCATATGCTATCAGCTAGTCAAATCAAAACAGACGGTTTAGTCATTACATTTGCTATTTACGAACCTGTCTCCATCGATGAGTGAAATAACAGTTATTCCTTTCCTTGCTGGATCAATAAAGATCAAGTTTGTCCTGTCTGGGACACTTTGAGCAGGGTGGAGAGGGTGAGATGGAGGCACGACGGACGTGAGTGTGTGAGAAATGAATTTGGACTGTTGTGCCTAATGAAGCAAGGAAGCCAAGCTGGGTAACTGCACTCTTCCTTTCTACCAAACCTCCTGGAGCTGAAGCACCTGCGCTTTCCCTTTCTGTTTCTCTACTGGATTTGTTTTTTTCACTCACACATACTAAAAGAAAAAGCTTATGATAAGTTGCCGACCTACATATCGCCAAGCCTTGTATATAGTGGTCAAAATGTGGCATTTTTTTTATATATCAGTATCAGCCAATATACACTATATTGCCAAAAGTGCTGGGACGTCTGCCTTTACATGTGCATGAACTTTAATGACATCACATTCTTCATCTGAAGGTTTAAATATGGAGCTGAACCACCCTTTGCAGCTATAACAGCTCCAACTCTTTCCAAAAGGCTTTCCACAAGGTTTGGGAGAGTTTATGGGACTTTTTGACCAGTATTCTATAGATGCACATTCGAGAAGGCCTGGCTTGCAGTCTCCACTTTAATTCATCCCAAAGGGGTTCTATCGGGTTGCGGTCAGGAACCGGTTGTTGTGCAGGCTAGTCAAGTTCCTCCGCACTAAACTCGCACTGATGCACACTAATGTTGGAACAGGAAGGGGCCATTCCCAAACTGTTCCCACAAAGTTAGGAGCATAAAATTGTCCAAAATGTCTTGATATGCTGAAGCATTAAGAGTTCCTTTCACTGGAACTAAGGGGCCAAGTCCAACCCCTTAAAAACAACTCCACACCATAATCCATCCTCAACCAAACTTTACACTTGACACGATGTAGTCAGGGAAGTACCGTTCTCCTGGCAACCGGCAAACCCAGACTCGTCCAACGGAATGCCAGACAGAGAAGCGTAATTGGTCACTCGTCTCCAGAGAAAACGTCTCCAATACTTACCATAAACGGTACCATACTTGAATTCACTGAGCTCCT